>NW_022885203.1:0-17272 GCF_011952205.1 Bombus bifarius
AGCACGATTTATCTATTTTCAAAGAAATCGTTCATCTGTGTAATGTTTAGCATCGCAAAATAAGCTATAAGCGGAACGTATGGTCATATTAGGCATATTATGTTATATAAAATTTTCTTCTTATTTGAATATTCAGAATCAACCTCTGCCATATTTTCCACGTCTTCTGATTCACCTTGTATAATATATAAGAATGATAATTGCAAATATATTTGTATAATAACTCTATGATAAGCGCTTAATAATACATACAGTGAACTTGTACAGAGTAACGTTTGCTGACTGTCGGAGGCACATTGTTGCTGTCTATGCAAAGACAAGTGCCCATTTCTTGTCGAAGAACTCCAGTCAATTCTAGCGTTTCACCCACATAAGTTTTCAACGCTGAAACATGAAGATATATAGTCGTTATTTTTTAGCTTTGCCTCTATTTGATCTTCATCTTATCTGCTTACGCGCTTAATGATAGAACTAGGTTTGGTCTACGTAAAAATTAACTTCTTTTTATTAAGACTCATATTTATTAAGATTTAATAAGATACAATTTATTAAGATACATGTAACGAAAGGCAGGAAGTAGTAACATTTTACGTGAATTTGCATGGATCGAATATGCTGATGTGTTTACGAATAAGAGAGTATTGATCGATAATTATTAAAGCCAATTGTTTGTGACATGGGAATAAGCAAAAGTCATTTTTAAGTTTAAAGATCTTTAGTTTAGTATTGAAATGTGTTTAATGTATTTTAGCAAAAGTAGATAAAATAGGAATATTAAAAAGTTGTGTTTGGAAGACAAAATTTGACAAAAATGATGCATATACAAATGCTATCTGTGGTCATTAATATATTTTTTCGTTATCGACAGAACATTTTCCCTTGATTTTATTGACATACTGGATTAATCACTTCTTTAAGTTACTCGTTCTTGAAACAACATCAAAATCGTATATTGTTTCGTGCTAAAAAATCTACTAAATCCATTGACAGTGAAACGATATTTCGTATACGGTTCTTACAAGAATTATTATTATTTAAGACTTAGGAAAACGTATATACAGTAGCCACGCACACTGTGCGTGTTGAGTGTGTTTCCGTTCAGTGACAGTACTTCGGCGGACTGGATTGCCGAAGCGAAAGGGTTAAAAAAATACGATAAAATCACATGTAGCTCTCTATTTGTCTAGTCGCTTTTGTAGCAATATCACTATGTCCTCTGACATACTTGAGGTTTCTTACAATTCACAAATTAAATGAACAACTGTGCAAGCGAAATCGCTGCTGTAGAATCTCCGCTTCTGTAGAATCAGTCGTATGGATTTCAAAATTTAGTGTGTCGCCGGGATTAGCGTTATCCAAAGTCACAGGAATAGAACATAAAGATATTTCTCAAAATTTGTTATTGCTGGTATGATATTGCTGAAATACAAGGCTGCAGTTTCTTAATGTCGTCAAAACATTCAGTTCTTTTTTGGTCAGTCACTTTTCGCGTGTGTCACGACCGGCATACTTCAAATCCGACGGACTGACGATAGAGATAAAGCACTCGGCGACAATGTATATCGCTGAAGTGCCTAATGAACCATCAACATCCCAACGGTCCTTCCACCGAAGGTTCTAGAAGAAAGAGCACGTGGCAACGATCGCGGACGCCTAGCAAATGCACGGACGGTGGAGATGTTGAGGGATGACAAAAGAAAGTAATCGGATCCGATCGAAAGTAAAATCATAAGAGTCAGTCTTAGAAAGTCACGCCTAGAGTTCGGAAGTAGATTGTAAAGTGTATTGATGTTAGAAAAAAAATAAAGTTTTCTTTTTTTATTTTTTTACCTCAAATTCCTTTTTTATTTTGTTATTTTACGTGACACGTGCTTTGTATTGCTCTGTCGAATTTGAAAGTTTCTATTACGATAGCGGATGGTGCGAAAGACGCAAGTTTCTAGTATTTTAGAGATGTCTGAACGTCAGCTGCGTGATTATGTAACAAAAAATGGAGATATCCATTGAAATATTTTAACACGCAAGAGATTTCATGTTAAGACAATACACGCAAAGTAAATACACACGAATATAATAGTATATCCCTTTCGATGTCATTCGATTTTTGTGTCATTCATTTTTTCCCCGATATATTTGAGCGATTCGAGATAAACAGGATACATTTCTAAACAATTCCTCTCAAAAGTGGCAGGAATTAATATTTTTTCTACTGAAAACAAATAACTCTGGAAATATTGAAAATGTAAAAGAATAGGAAGCTTAAAATCCGTTCACTTGTCGATACAATGAGCGGAACAATACATATTTGCGATAACAAGAAGAATATCTCTAATGATACTGTAGTATCGGGGAGAAGGGCCCAAGAAACGTCGAGCTAACTACAGACAATGTCGCGAGAGCAGAGGCGCTGTCGGCTCCATCAATGCATTACCGGGTCCTTCAAGTAAATAGCCTTGCCGAAAAGACCTACGTGACCCTGGCTACGAGCGTCTGCAGAACACGTGTGCGGTGGGCCTAGCAAAAGACAATAGAGTGCTACAACGGCCAGAGAGTCAGTCGAGAAGCAGAGTGCGAGTTGAGCGGATACGGAGTGTGAGTCGGCGTGCGACGATATTGTAGTCGGTCCCTTTGTTATTGAATATCACTTATTAAAATACACTAAACTTTGAACTCTACCATCATCACTCGTCCTTACTCTAAGAAACCATCAGTTACTACAATACTTTTAATACATCAAAAGGCAAATACTATAAAAAGATTCGACGCGCTCTTTGAATACAGCTACTATCAAGATGTATAAACATTAGTACACATAATTAGCCTAGATCGTGTCGAAGTAGTAAGTATGTATGTAATATCGTGATGTAATATGTTTACAAAAGTGGACAATAGAGATGTTAATCAGACAGATAAGACGATTGTGGCTTAACTTGAACTATTCATACCAAACGTACAGAACACAGCGCAATCCACACTCTCTCGGCAACGCCACTCGCAACCTCCGTCTCCGCTCGACTCGCACTCGGCTTCTCGACTCGCACTCTGTTTTCGACTCGCACACTGCTTTTCGACTAACTGTTGTCGCATTCCATTGCCCTTTTCCTAGGCCCACCGCACACGTGTTCTGCAGACGCTCGTGGCCAGGGTCACGTAGGTCTTTTCCACGAAACTATGCACTTGAAAAGACCGATGACACATTGATGGGCCCGACGGCGCCTCGGCTCTCGGGACATTGTTCATAGTTCGCCCGATATTTCCCAGGCCTTTCGTCCACGATACTACATTCGGCCATCCTGCAATAACATCTGCCCTCAGATGTTGCCTTCTATCTCGCTGTCATCAGATGCGTCACTTTCGGCATTTAGGACCCAAGGTTTCATAAAATCGAGGTGTGCACGGGTCCTTCCTCAGGTACTGCTTCGCACGCTTTCTTCTTTTCTTGTAATTTCGCAGGTTCCCTTCTAGCTTACCTATGTTTCGTTGGGTTAGGCTACAGTCAAGGCAGTTGGACACCACGTGTTCGACCTTTTCGCGTAACCCCTTGAACCAGAAGTCCTTCTTGACCATAGCTTCTGTTTTGGTAACCTCGAAATGCCCACGCTCGTGCGCTTGCCTGACTACCTGAGCCCGCATCGCCTTCGATACTACTATTAGCACATCGTCCTCACACTCCTTATACAAAATATTGTTTCTTACTACCTGCCCATCGGCCTGACTGCACGTTGCGGCGTCCAAAATCCTACAGACTTCAATGTCCTTGTTCTGTGCCCTTCTCAACCGTGCAATCAGCCCGTCTTCACTCTCCGTTACATACATAGTGCTCGGCAGGGGGTTCCTACTCGGAGCATCTACATGCTGCATACTTTTCCCCGGCCGATGACGGCCGATGACCTGATACGTAATCTCGCCTAGTAACAAGGCCCATCTAGCCACACGCACACACAAATCTTTCTTTCTAACTACACCTATCGGACTCGCATACTCCAAGTCTGACGATTTGATGACACCCTCGTTTATCCACGCTTCCATCAGATCATCTACTTCCTTTCTTTCCGACGGCGCCAGTCTTCGCGGTCTTCGCGCTACCGGTTTGTCGCTTTTCAGAACTATTTTCTCGGTTATTCCGACGTCTCGCTTCTTCTCCGGCCTATACCCCCTAACGATATCGCGAATCGCTTCACGATAATGCGGTTCCCGTACGTGTGTCAGGTCTGTTTCGTCGGTCTGTTCTACCGCGTTTACCTTCAGTACATCCGGCGCGTCCTCGTGACCGTCGGTCTGATCGTCGAGTCGTAAAAATGTCACCTCGCCCCGTTTGACTCGCAACTCTACCTGGTCTAAAAAGTCGGTACCTAAGAGTAGACTGTGTCTTGTCATTACCTTATTCGAGACAACATGCAGAGTGACAGTAAAGTCGCACCCGTCGACCGTCATTACCCTTGTGAACTCGCCCCAGGTACTATTGCCAACAGAACCAAAACCATCGAACCTAAGTTTGCAGTTTCCCAGAGGTGGTGATCCTAACCTCGCATACTCATCCGCTCGTATGAACGTAAGGTTACTACCTGTATCCACTAATGCCACAAACCTACAATCATCTATCGCCACTTCCTTCACATACTTCCCCTTTTCGGATCTTGACACTACGCAAGTCTCTTTCGGTTGTGCCGTACACCTCGCTGCAATATGTCCAAATCCGCTGCACTTGAAACACCTAACACCTTCTCCCCTCTCCGGACACTTAACACTTAGATGATCCTCACTACCGCAAATGGAGCATCTTCTTTTCTTCATTGCATCTACAGATTGACTGGGCTTCCCGTTCTTCTGGGTTTTAGCCGACTTCACAATCGACTTTGCTCTGCGACTCTTCTGCTCTTCGTACATTACTAACCTCTTCCTCAACTCTTTGATTGACGTAGCGCCGTACAATACAGCCTTATTGTTCTCGTCGTCTATTATTCCATCCACTATGTATTCCACCTTTGCTTCCTCCTCCATGTCCACATGGCTAGCTATTTCGAGCATACGGTACATGTAAGCCAAACATGCTTCATCACTCTCCTTTTTTGTTTCTTCAAGTTTCTGATGAACTTGCCTACTGTTGACTTTCCTCGAAAATTCTTTCACTAGCCCCCTCTTCAACTCATGCCAAGTCCTGGCGTGACACTCGAAGCTCGCAAATATTTTCGCTGATCCCTTCAGCAGCTTCCTCGCGTAGACTGCCTTCTGCCCATCCGACCACATGCACGTATCAGCGACTTCCTCGAACGACTCGAACCATCGTTCGACATTTTCACCTCTGTTGCCGCTAAACGACTCTAATGCATCTTCGACGTCTCTAAAACTCAGTGTCGAACCAACACATGCCCTTCGACATCATTCGTCACGGTTCTGATGCACCCTTCGCGTATCTCTCTTGTATCCTCTTGCGTTTTTCTTGTCATCTTCATCCTCACTTTCGTCGTCGCTTTCTTCTTCCGACGATATGTCGTTACCATCCATGGCCGCTCGTAGCCGTGCGCGTAACTCTACTTTTCTTCCCGTCGTTTTTAAACCCAAACTAGCGAGGCGCTCCTTCAACTCCTTCGTATTCATTTTCTCAACATCCTCACCTTCGTTACAATCACGCTCAGCTCTCTGTACATTTTCTAAATCTCGTTGACCGGTTAGCTCTTCACCGCCCGTCGATCCCTTACGATACGATTGTCCAGCCCTACACGCCCGATTCAGCCTTGCAATCAGCACTGACCTCGCACCCGATATAGGGAGGTTCATTCGCGCGAGCTTATTCCTCAGCTCCTCCAGCGTCGAACCCTCTTCACCCGACAATCGTTCGTCCCCGACGTTGGCCATTTTTCACACAACACAAACTTAAACAGTCAACGATATCGTCTTTTACCGCACCGCGTGCCGGTAAATTCACAACTAGCTCGAACAGCTCTGTTAAACCGTTTCGTTTTCTGTCTTGTCCAATCCCGGCTGAGCCCCCAAAAATATGTAATATCGTGATGTAATATGTTTACAAAAGTGGACAATAGAGATGTTAATCAGACAGATAAGACGATTGTGGCTTAACTTGAACTATTCATACCAAACGTACAGAACACAGCGCAATCCACACTCTCTCGGCAACGCCACTCGCAACCTCCGTCTCCGCTCGACTCGCACTCGGCTTCTCGACTCGCACTCTGTTTTCGACTCGCACACTGCTTTTCGACTAACTGTTGTCGCATTCCATTGCCCTTTTCCTAGGCCCACCGCACACGTGTTCTGCAGACGCTCGTGGCCAGGGTCACGTAGGTCTTTTCCACGAAACTATGCACTTGAAAAGACCGATGACACATTGATGGGCCCGACGGCGCCTCGGCTCTCGGGACATTGTTCATAGTTCGCCCGATATTTCCCAGGCCTTTCGTCCACGATACTACATGTATGTACTTTTGACGAATTTTTAAATTCAAAATTCTTTTGAAATCACGTTTAAAATACAGTTATTCTTAGAATATGATTTAAAATATAATCTTCTTTTTACTTTTTGCGTAATTTATTACGTAAATCATTACTAAAGAAAGTTACTTTCCAGTTGTGTTACAAAGTAATCCACTTTGTACACAGGTATGTAATAAATTGCCAGAAACTTTGATGAGAACGAACTTTTTATTAAAAAAAGTGACATCTTTCATGTATGATTTCCTCTTCAATCTAATATTTGCTTGGTAGTAGTATATCAAATATTTTTGAGCTAAAAGTAAGTAATAAATATTCGGTAGGTTTATATGCGGAATGCATAAATAATTGTTATGAGTATTGAAAGTATTACATTTTTCTGTCTAAATCGTTTCGGTTCAATTTGGAAAATCTTATTCTGCGTGTGCAATTAATACCAGCAGCATGTCAACTCTAAAGTTTCATATCACGAAAAGAGTTTATGCAAAAGACGAGTAAGAGTTAAGTTTGACATCGAGTAAAGAAAACCCAATTTGAAATTGATCTAACAGTGTTTTTCTAAATTATTTCTAGGTATTGTTCAATTTGTTCTTTTCTCAATATTGTTGGATTTAATTAACGCAGCGTCATATTTACGCTAATATCTGCTTGTTAAGCATAATTTTAATATATAATAACATGATCTATAACTCTTTACAATTTATATTTTATCATGGCATATGTTTTAGAATATTCTCCGGCTTCTTGTAATTTTTATTCATACCTATTCCACGTGTATCATGTTCTCTTTATTAACTTGAAACGTTTTACACGCACAGGTGTACGCGAGTACTATCAATTACACGTACATACAGAACTTCCTCAAGCTAATATTATCAACTCTAGAGCTATTAATAAATGTTCATAAAGGGGATACTTCTTCACGACATGTAGTTTAATAATTTATTAACACATTAACTGCCACGCGTGTTTTCAAAAAAATCTGCGTCAGGCCACGCGTACAGCAGTACCAAGCGTTCTCTGCTAGGTGCTCCTATCGATATTTTAGTAATGCGAATCGCTCAAGTGGTGGTCTCAAGAATGATCTTTCGTTTCGCTTGTTCGCTACATTAAAACCGCTAGCTGTTGTCGAATATAACGAAGGACAGTGTGGTATAGATTATTCCGATCAAATGGTTTCTTATGCCACCACAATTAGAAAAGGAATCAAATGGTACAGAAAACTTGGCATTCAAGTCCTTCTGGGAATTTCTGTTGTAAACGCTTTGACGGTTTACAAAATTGCAACAAGGAAAAATATAAATATTGGAATATTGTTATTCTATAAATTTATTATTATTATGTTATTTTTATTTATTATTATATTATTTTTTTATTATTATTATATTATATTATTATTATTATTTATTATTATATACTGTTATTTTATAAATTCAGAAAGATAGTTATATTCACTGTATATACTACGTACATATATGTATAAAATATATGATTTTTTAGGAATATCTCTCTACTTTAAACTGTTACTAGCAAAAATACTTTGCAAGTAGCATTCTTATATGTTGGATTACAAGCTATTTCAATTAGCCTTGCAGTGAATATACTGTACAATATTTGTAATTTTAGCGAATGTCGTGATATTGTTCTGTAGGAGTACCAAAACATAGTCATCTTCTATTAGCAAATAAAATTCTATTTTTGATGAAATTTAGTAAAAAATATTAAAGTATCCGAGGAACAATTTCTTTTGCCTGCAAAATTCACTTTGAGCAGGTGAAATCGAATCTTCAAGATTTTGATTAACTTGTGATGATCCGAGATACAGTAAAACTTTGCATCGCTCTATTGAAAAATATTCGTGCGCTAGGAATAAATCTCGAGTAAATAATGAGTTTGCTATTTTAAAGATAAAACGTGTAACAGGCATTACATGTAAGAAATACAATGCGGGCAAAATAACAGCTCACTTAACACTTCTGTTAATTTCTAAATACATTGGATTTTTCACCAGATATTAGCGCTTTTATTGGAACAAACAAATGAAAATGAACAATTCCGTGTAACATATTTCGGAGCCATATTGATCTGATATGTCAAACATATACATTGATATTTCGAAAATTAAAAATTATTTTCTAGAGTTGACATGTTGTTTTTCAGGTAAGTAAAATGTTTTTTAATGTATACTATATCTAATTTATTAAGTGTAATTACCAGTTATTTGCCTCACTTTTATAATTTCCTTTGTATATTATATACATTATAATCTAAAACGTATTTGTTCAACGTATTTGTCGTCCAATACCGATGATTTAGTCATAGACCGAATTTCTTTTACCTGTAAGTTCAATATTTTGGCAACTGAGACTAAATTAGAAGGTGTCCGTTTAATTTTTCTTCTACCTTTTCCATAGAAAAATGTCTGAAAGTCCAAAACAGAAAAGAGAGAAATGGTCAGAGGAGAACATGAATGGGGGCTTCGAAGCTACTCTTCAAAAATAAAATGGCCAAAAGACAGGTCACTGAAGCTTTCAATGTTTCAAAAACGACGAATGTGAAGTCTGGGCACACGTCGAATGCGCAGATCAAGAAAATATTAAGTATTTTCCATACGATATACATAATAATCAAATTTGAATAAGAATATGTATACTGACATCTAGAGGACTTTTTAAAACATTATTAACCATTTAGAGCAAAAGATCAAATAATTAAATAATTGATCGGTACTGGACGACAATTTTTCGTTTCATACAAATTCCGACATTACTATTCTTGCACATTGTTAATTCGTCAATTCGTATTATTGAATTTCATAAAATTAATTTTCCTACTTTTATCAAGTTCCATTTGTGCTATAAAGTCACTTTGTAAATTTTCATTTTTATCAACTCTAGCACAAGGTACTGTGCGACTCTTCCCTGCATCTTAATTTGTATGTGATTCGAAATCCAAATTATTCGATATTTTTCATACCAAACTACGATAAAGATTCTTAACAACTTCTGCAAGATTACCTATACTAGCATTTATGACGTTCCTGTCTCACAAGATCAATAACCAAGCCTTTTCCTCGATTCTTTTTCTCTGATGAAACGTTAAATAGTTTTCTTCCTTCTTTCTGTCTGGATGAATTTTATCTTTTTCGTAGGTCATTGATATCTGGTCGCTTTTTTAAATTACTTTTTCCGTAGTTTTCATGTCACAATAAAGAGATTAAAAAATGCTGGATCAAAATTCTTAATGCTTTTCTCACCCACTCCGTACTGTTATCTTTCTGTTCATGTTCAAAATAGCGAAGAGAGGTACATATAGAGGCGAATACTTCTGTGTTTAGTCTATTGACACCCCCTCCCTCTCGCCCCTTGATGAGGTTGACTCGTGTTAGATTACAATATCATTTTGCCTAACAATCAGAACTACATGGAATTTTGGGGATATACAGGCTGAGTCTTCAACAGCAAACCACCTGAATAATTCTTTCAATTTTTTGAGACGCATGGAAATGTTTGAAACAAAAGTTGTTTGGTTTCGAGGAGGCTATTACGCGATGGAAAAAGTTTTTCTCAGATGGACGCGTTTACGAGTTTTAAAGAACACTTTAATAGGCTTCGTTTTTTTTTAAGTGTAGCCGTGTAGTTTTGAATACCTATTTGTCCCATTGTTGCTCTTTTGAAGACGGATTTAAATATCGCGGTCATTTAAGGTCACTCAAGGTCATAAAACGTAGTAAAATAGTCCAATCGAACGTAATGTTTCAATATTCCGAAACAAAGGAAAATGGATTTACCATTTTCAAGATAAGCGGCCCGTTTATAAAACACCATTAAACTAGGAGACGCAATCAATTGGAGAAAAGATAAATTTTCTGTGACTACTTATCGTACTCGAATTCGACTCTACATCTTCGTTACTTTGTCGAAATTGCTATGTATAATAATTATTAATTATGAATAACGAAAGAAATCCTTAACCGAAAAATACTTCGTTATTCAGTATTCGTTGTTTAATATAATTATAAAAATATAATTATAAAACACCAATCAATAATAACACAGGTACTTCACAGTGAGATATTTGAATTATTCATCTAATATAAAGAATAAGAATTTTGGAACAAAAAATTAAACGGTTAGTACAAACATTCGATAATTGCACGAAAAAGTCCTCTACGTAGTTACACAGCCGTCGTGTCCACTTTGAGAAGGACAGATTTCCCTGAGGTATCGCGGAAATTTGGCGGTCCATTGCGATCGAGCAGTGTAACATGATCCAATATTATCAGTTATCGTTGAGACAATGTATCCGAGTAATCATTCAAAACTGAAAATTGCCTTATTTTAGGCTTTTTAAAATTAAATTTCCACTAACGCATTTGTAGGATTTCCCCGACTAAAATAAGATCAAACATGATATAATATGAATAATATTTAATTATCAATTATTAAGTAAGCAAATATGTTCCAAATTTTATCGTGTTTGGTGTCATTTTAACCAGTAAAACGCGAGAAACATATTAGCAAAAATTTCATTGATCAAAAATCGCAAATAAGAATCTTTCAACTTATCGCCAGTCTTTAACGAGGCTCTCTTTCTCTTTCATTCGCGTTGTCAATTTTGAGGAATAGAGTCGTTCCTACGTCTCCATAATTGTAACGTTTCAGTCCCGATTTTTGTGCAATTATCGAATGTAATTATTAAAATTGTATACACGACATATTACAAACATTGAATCGAATCTTCTTCTGCAAAACGTTATCGAACACGAAAAAACGAACACGAATAATCGAATCGAAAATTACTAAACGATCGGCTGTTGGATAAGTGTTTACTAAGAATCTGACTAAGTACACTCTCTTAAATGCAAATGACTCATTGAACTTTTTTGAGATTAACTTTTTAATGAACGGCAATCCTCGAATAAAATCTTACTCAAACTGATAACATTAACAAAATATTTAAAAAATGTCAAAATCGGCGGTATCTCCTTTTTTTGTAAATATTTACCGGCTATTGAATCCATTGATTCTCGATTGCCTTATCTGTTTGCTTGTGTATATCTTTTATATATACATAGATGGATACACAAATAAGTTTCGTCTATGGCGAGATCAATTTAGCCACCTGAGTAACCAGCTATCTTTCGAATCAACAGATACAATACCGATACAATGATACGACATGCGATGTACATACTCGAAACGTTACAGATTGAATCAATGAATTAATGAATTAATGAAGAGTAACTGCTAATCATTGGTAGGATACACGCTTGTTAAAGATCGAAGATGTCCGTGAATTAATTAGCTTTGAAATTAAAAGGTTAGGTACGTGGGAAATTTTGCGTTTGAGGAAAATTATTCGAAGATAGCAATATGGTTGATGATACGGAAGTGTAGGGGTAATAGGGTGAATGCAACGAGCAATGTATAATAAACAATTGATAAGTGGTAATAATGTATAAATAATTCGTAACGATTAAGAATAGAAGCAGATAGTAATATTTAATTAGAACCCATGTTTTTTGTTTCAACTTCCAATTTATGTTCCTTTGATAGCAAAAACTAAAATAGAATTGATTATAATAAATTTTGAATAT
The DNA here is from genome assembly GCF_011952205.1 of Bombus bifarius. Lineage (NCBI taxonomy): Eukaryota > Metazoa > Arthropoda > Insecta > Hymenoptera > Apidae > Bombus > Bombus bifarius. The sequence goes on from NW_022885203.1 coordinate 12,050, forward strand.
AGAGATTGAAAATTGAAATGTTTTATCAATTGGGCTGATTTCAAACTAATCTCGTAAAAAAGTTGTAAAGAGGGGAAATATAGCTTTAAGAAATACGCAATTAGTCGAGTGTTTACGGTACGTGCCAATAACAAGACAAGCTTTTGACTTTTGGAGAAGTCGACTGTAACAAAAATATATTATATTATATTATATTATATATTATATTATATCTTATAGCTATAATTTTAGCAGATACTGTTTATCTATTTCGTTTTGCGTGTATTAACGTCCTCATGGTGTATCGTATAGTAATTAATGCATCAGATTATATACATATCGGTGTTTGTAGGTAACACGTTATACAGAGTGGAGAAGCAGCATCAAATTGTCACGATTGCAAAATAAAATGAGTGAACGGCTGGTGAACGAGCAAAATACTCGTAGAATAACAAGTGAATGTAAAGGGAGCTCTAAATTCCAAGAAATTCCATTTTATCAGCCGAACAAAATGTATAATCTGATAACGTTTTGAGGATAGTAAGTTAGGCAGGCGAAAAAAATAGGTGTTAACGATCAAGTATAACAGATACAGTAGTAAATATTCAACAATTTTTCAACCGTAATGTATTTATACACAAATCTGCGTACTTTGTATCAAAGTTTCTGTTGAAAATGACAACGTGAGTTCGTGCTCGTCATCCATATGCAGATGCGTTAGTGATAAGAAATAGTAACTAGAGGATGATGCTAGTTACAATCGATAGATTTAATCGATAGGCTTAAGATGCTTTTTTGTTTTTATCGCTAGTTTTTGTAAGCGTGTGCAATAAAGGCTTTTTTTGGCTCAGAACGGTGTAATAGATTTATCCATTCAATAAAATAATAACTACTCTGATCTTACCTCTGAGTATAGAAATAACAACAGTTTCGATACATATATTTTTATGTACAGCATGTATAAAAAGTGTCAGGGCGTATAAGTGTCCACTATCGTGATTTCGGAGGATCGGAGCCTCTGGATCGATTGATTCATGCAAAATTTTGTAAAAATTGACGTTTGCTGGCACCGTATGCTACTTAGCACGAGGATCAAATGGAACTTTACTGGGAAAGTATATTTGGATACCATGATGTGCAAGATATTATTCTTGTATATGTAGGATTTGTATACATTTTAATCAATTTACTTTTTTTAATCAATTTAATCCTCATTTTATCAATAAATCCAATTATTTTGCCATCTATCTCTATTACCGACTATCGAATTGTTCGTTGTTCCAAAAATGTGTTGCGCGCAATACTGGGCACTATTAAATAAATTTTCATTTAAATAATTGTTTAAATGTTAAAAGACAGAAATAAATTATTTGCAATATCAACAAGTTTAAATATATTATTTAAAATAATGAGATTAATTGTTATTTACAAATTTTATTTCCTATTTATTCTAAAAGAAAGCTAATAAAATCAGAATCTTTGTTTGAAAGTCTTTTTTCACACAGTAGATAATTCTGTAATAATGTGAAATCACGCTGATTGCTCCATTCTGTTTATCACGGGCTATCCCACCTGCTAACGAAAACTTGTTGTTTTCTCGTTAATGTCACATTGCTTACTTTCTACCTGACTGCGAAATATAAACTTGTTGCGAATAATCTCGATGTAAGACCCAATGGAATTTCAACGTCATTTCTCCAGAAAACGGTTCAATTGCGACTCATAGCTTATTTTGAAAAGTTGGCAAGTTGGTCCTCGCGATGAGTAGACGTTTGTAAAACTGTATCATCCAGAGTTGTAGAATTAGGGTGGTCCGGTCAAATAAGTGTATTTTTTATATACTCTGTACATATACAGGCTTTTCCAGAATAATTCCATACCGCCAGACAGGATAAGACGTCAAACAAGAAAAAAAACATTTTTCTTTTCTTCAGCTTATTTTTGCGCGTAAACTTTTTGTATTTAAAGCTAAAGTTTGAAATAGTTGTTGATACTCTGTCACACTGAACGTATTTGATTGTAAGCTAGCTCAAGCAGAAATAAAGCCTTATACAAGAAAACTTCATCCTCTTCCTTTGACTTACTTTTGCATACAGAAAAATCTGCAGTCTAAGTGTGCTATCCTGAGATTCCCTGATTATACATATCTTTTCTAAATTTTTCGTTTCTGTTAACAAAACTTCCATAAATGATAAAGTGCTATTCCTAAAGGAAAAAAATGTAAAGAAACTAAAATTAACGCCCAAACACCCAAAATTTCAACATTAACCCGCCATATATATATTGTTAAATATGTAAATTCGCACGTTCGTGGGGAGACGCGATCTCGAGGAAGTGCGCCAACGGGAGTCGTAAATTCCCGTTACGATTGACTAATCGACGCCACGAATCGTTCAATCCCTTATTTCTTTTGGGATAATAAGGGTAGTTAACTTGAAGAGAACGCTGCTATTAACAGGTTATTATATATGTCGGAGATGAAAGGAAAACCGGAGCCTTCCCTTTGCAATTTTGAGGAAGCCTTCTAATGCTTTAGCCTAGATTTTATCATAACTGTAATTAAGCAATTGTCATTTGTAATTGTTTGACATTTGTGAAAGCGAAAGTGGGTTCGAGGTGACAACTGGTCGCCGAACGTAGCCACGGTCACGGGATAAACGTTTTGCCTGACGAAGGTGTGGATCGATTGTATTGTTCTCCCTAGAAATCACATAGAATTGTACTTTAGAGATGCTGATATAATGGGACACACGTTGTATTAGGAATCAATCTCCAGACAGAAACAGGTCGTCCCATATAACGTAATACGTTATACCGTCATACCATATAACGTATTACGTTATAACGTTATAACGTTATACCATATAACGTAATACGTAATAACGTCATACCATATAACGTATTACGTTATAAAGTTATAGCATATAACGTTATACGTTATAACGTCATAGCACACAACGTATTACGTTATAACGTTATAAAATATAACGTAATACGTTATAACGTCATCCCATATAACGTATTACGTTATAACGTTATAACATATAACGTAATGCGTTATAACGTTATAACATATAACGTAATACGTTATAACGTCATCCCATATAACGTATTACGTTATAAAGTTATAGCATATAACGTTATACGTTATAACGTCATAGCACACAACGTATTACGTTATAACGTTATAAAATATAACGTAATACGTTATAACGTCATCCCATAAAACGTAATACGTTATAACGTCATACCATTTAACCTAATACGTTATAACGGCATACCATATGATGTATTACGATATAACGTCATCCCATATAACGTAATACTTTATAACGTCATACCATATAACGTATTACGTTATAACGTTATAACATATAACGTAATGCGTTATAACGTTATAACATATAACGTAATACGTTATAACGTCATCCCATATAACGTAATACGTAATAACGTCATACCATATAACGTATTACGTTATAAAGTTATAGCATATAACGTTATACGTTATAACGTCATAGCACACAACGTATTACGTTATAACGTTATAAAATATAACGTAATACGTTATAACGTCATCCCATATAACGTAATACGTTATAACGTCATACCATAGAACGTAATACGTTATAAAGTTATATCATGTAAAGTAATACGTTATAACGTTATACCATATATCGTTACATATGTCACGACCGGCATACTTCAAATCCGACGGACTGACGATAGAGATAAAGCACTCGGCGACAATGTATATCGCTGAAGTGCCTAATGAACCATCAACATCCCAACGGTCCTTCCACCGAAGGTTCTAGAAGAAAGAGCACGTGGCAACGATCGCGGACGCCTAGCAAATGCACGGACGATGGGGATGTTGAGGGATGACAAAAGAAAGTAATCGGATCCGATCGAAAGTAAAATCATAAGAGTCAGTCTTAGAAAGTCACGCCTAGAGTTCGGAAGTAGATTGTAAAGTGTATTGATGTTAGAAAAAAAATAAAGTTTTCTTTTTTTATTTTTTACCTCAAATTCCTTTTTTTATTTTGTTATTTTACGTGACACATACATCGACACTCTGTGTTACCACAGACTTTATACGAAATAGTGAAATTGGAAATTGAATACTGTATTCAGAGTTAAAATATAATGCTATATGGAAATGAAATAGCACTTCAAAGACTTGATAGATTTCGTTAATAAAATAAAGCAAAATAAATCTTTAATTCACTCACTACGAATTTATAGTATTGATTAAAATCAATGAATGTAGAGTTACTTCCGATTAAGGGTACAACTGTTATAAATTAAGAGCATAATTACATTGAATTAATGGGAAAATGTTGTTATAAATTATTGGTATAACTGTTAAGAATTAATGATGTAATTGTTTTAGATTAATGGCTTAAATGTTATAAATTAATGGCTTAGAAGGTATAAATGAATAGCTTAAATGTTATAAATTAATAGTTTAAATGTATAAAATAACAGTTTAAATGTTGTACATTATTGGCTTAGATGTTGAAAATTAATAGCTTAAATGTTATAAATTAATGGCTTAAATGTTATAAATTAATAGTTTAAATGTTATAAATTAATGGCTTAAATGTATAAAATAATAGTTCAAATATTGTAAATTAATGGCTAAGATGTTGTAAATTAATAGCCTAAATGTTATAAATTAATAACTTAAGTGTATAAAATAACAGTTCAAATGTTGTAAATTAATGGCTTAGATGTTGTAAATTAATAACTTAAATGTTATAAATTAATAGCACAAATGTTGTTGAGAATTGTGGATCTTTGAAGTCGAAATAATGTTATAAGAACACTAAATTTATACTGAGGATTAATTTTAAAATAGTAATATATTTATTTCATGGACGATTTCTTATATATTCATCGATACACACTTGCACGCGTCTCAGCACTTTCTTCTATACCCGACTATTAACGGACTGAACAGTTTACATTCATCTGTTTTCGAGACGCCGCGCACACACATACATCCACACGCTGATATTCACATACAAGTATCTCTACTACACATTTAACCCAGTCCAACACAGAAAATTATACATATTTCAACAAATGTTATAAATTAATAGTTTAGACGTTATAAATTAATTGCTTATATGTTATATATTAATGGCTTAAATGTTATAAATTAATAGCTTAAATATTATAAATTAATTTCTCAAGTATTGTAAATTAATGGCTTAGACGTTATAAATTACTAGTTACAAT
>NW_022885204.1:0-16511 GCF_011952205.1 Bombus bifarius
GTCTCCCCTGCGAAGTCGGAGGCCACCTGGTTCTTTGACAGGAAGAGGCGAGGGACACCACCGCCCGGCCTATGCATAAACATGGCAGGTAAAACCGTCCGGGTGGGATCACAGATGAAGTATCTGGGACTCACCATCGACAGCCAGTGGACGTTCGAGCCACACTTCGACTCACTGATCCCGAAGGTGTCAGCGGCTGCCAATGCATTGTGCGGCCTACTACCGAACATCGGCGGGGCCGGAGACGCGGTGCGCCGACTTTACGAGGGCGTCGTTCGGTCACGAGTGATGTACGGGGCACCAGTATGGGCGGACGACCTGATGGCAAGCCGTCGCAGCATTCTGCTCCTGAGAAGACTGCACAGAATGACCGCCATCAGAATCATTTGGGGATACCGGACGGTGTCGCACGCGTCGGCGTCCACCCTAGCCGCGTCCCCCCCGTGGGAGCTGCGGGCGCTGGCGCTCAAAAAGAGATACACCCGCCGGAGAGAATGGCACCCGGGAGAAGACCCCACCGAGCAGGCGGCTTCAAACGACACAGGAACCGTCGAAGAGGACACATGGAACCTGTGGCGATCCCAACTGATCAACGGGAGAAGCGAACACCGAGGCGCGGATGCGGTCCTACCAAACTGGGAGGCATGGAGGAGCCGCCACGGCCTCCCACTCACATTCAGGATGACACAAGTACTCACCGGACACGGCGTGTTCGGCGAGTTCCTGAAGAGAAAACGGCGAGATACGACAGACATCTGCCACCACTGCGGAGAGGGCAGGGACACAGCGCAGCACACCCTGGAGCTCTGTCCGGCGTGGGAGCTGCTCCGCTACACCCTGCGGCACGCCGTAGGAGAAACGTTGACTCCCTCAGCGATTGTGGAAGCGATGTTGAGAGGGTCACAGGAATACGAGACCGTCCGCCTCTTCTGCGAGCGAGTTATGCTCGCGAAGGAGCGAGCGGAAAGGGAGAGAAAGAAAAACTCTCAACCCTGCAGGATAAGACGATGGAGAAGGATGGCAGTCAGACGACCCAGAGCCGCCCCGCCTCCACCCCAACGGACTATGACCAGAAGAAGTGACAGCACTAGGGGCAACGACATCCCCCTAACGCCTACTCAATAGCCGGCTCGAACTAGAGAACGCGTGAAGTGGGTGCAACTGAAGTTAATTCATAAGAGAATCCTGGAGCATCCCTGTCATACGCGTCGGGTGGTCATCGTGGAGCTTTAGTTGGTAAGAGTCCGACACTACTGTGCTGTTACGCAATTACTGGAACAGCGGAGTGTCCATGAGGATTTCTCCACGTAAAAAAAAAGAAAAAAAAAATTTGTATGTGAGTTACTCTGGCTTATCAATATGCCCTGTTCAATGTTGGCCATGCTGAATACTGTCACAGGCGTCTATCTTCCTTAATAAGAGCTGTAGGGGATCGAACAATGAGACTACCAATATGTGTACTCGTTAGTGTATTTGAAACAGATCTTGTCGCGAAACGATATCTATACAGACGTTTAGTCACAGTTTATACTGAATCGTTTGCGATCACGTTCATTTATTCATTATCGTCAGAAGAAGGCCAAAAGATACAAATTCGTCTTGTTTTACGGTTACATGTAGCGGCACCATTGTTTTGCCCGGAGCTTATAATTCCTTACAATACCTCTTGATATTCCGAAGCAAAACAACAACATGGTTTGAAGCAAATTCTAACTCTTGTGCGGCTACAGAGCGTTTTAAGGCATGGATAAATTGAATGCATCTTTGTTGAGTCTAGATGATCCAGAATGGCGAACTACCGCAAGTAGAGCAACTAATCGAAATACTAGACATGCACATATACGTAATATGTTTAACATGGATGGGAAATTGTTTTGAAATTTAACAATCATTGCAATAATTACATCGGTTCGGAAGTCGTGTTACTAGATACTTATTGTAATATCGTAAAGTAATTCGAATTAGAAATCAGTTGAAAATAGAAAAACCGTGTACGTCGTGTTTCTGTGGTTCGTTTACATTTAAGAGTGCCTACGTGACTAAAGGCACGTAGTTGGTAGTTCTTACATAGGAATGAGGGAAACAATAGACAACGTTAGAAGAAGGACGGTTTCGCTACGCAAGGCGAGTCGAAAAGTGTGCGTGTTGCGAGAATCAGAGCTAATTGAGTCGTCGAAGAGTAGAGTAGTTAGAGGTATCGAATCGTCGAAGAGTAGAGTTGTGAGAATTGATAGAGTTGTTAGAGAGAGAGAGTGTCTGTGTGTTAGATTCGTTGTGACGAGAGTGGTCAAATAACTGTAAAGTTATTTGATATAGATACGAGTATTGCATTTAGTTTCCGTTAAATAAATATCGTTTCCTGTCCAATTTATATATGTATATTCAATTTAATATTAATAAGTTGCAAGTAATCGGGAAAAAATTTCTATCCTTATTTTCCGATATTACATTATTTTCACAGATTTCAATTCATTTATCCATTGATTGATATTAGGACAAATGAGGAACTTCGCATCTTATTACATTAAAAAATAAAATGTATTGTTCTTGATAAATGGTATGCAGAATAGTATTGGAAATAAAAGACTGGTTTATATTACAGTTCAAGTGACTGATAGTAGAAAAGCAGTGATGGAAAGTGAGGCAACGTATTATAAAATTGAATCCCTAATTATAGCATATAGATAGTATTTTGAGTGTGGACGGAGGACAAAATTATGCACATTCCTTTTTCAATTCCAAGGAAAAACATCATCGATGAGTCAGTTGCCAAAACACGATGGAGATTGCTCGTTGTTAATTGAGCAATTTTGATATAATTACACAAGCTAAAGATTTAACTTGAAATTTGTTTGAAGAAATTTATTTTTGCTTATACCTGATGTCAAGCGCGGTATTAAGTATCATGCTTTTATAACTATTGTTTTAAATATTTTTGTGTTGAAATATTGTCGTTTGGGTGTCTGTTTTGTACGGGAGGAGTACCCGAAATAATTATACTCGTCGTGTACAGCTAAACAGCTACAGGCAGTTGTTTGTATTCCTGGAACGCGTTGGATTCGTGTTCGTATGGTACGTTGATTGGAATGACTGAGAGGTGGGTTACTGGGGGTGTGAGTAATTATGTTTCAGCCAGGATTGGATAGAGAACGCGTTTAATCGACGTTTAAAGATCCGCTTAAGATACACATGCTCTGGTAGTTTCTAATTGGATCGTTATAGATGTCGTATCCTTTCTGCTAAATACGTTTTTGGGAGACATTAAGATGAAAAAGGTCATATTTTTATCTCGTAATGTAATGTAAATTTCGATGATTTGGCTGCATTGGTTGATTTTATGTATCAGGGTGAAGTAAATGTGGTTCGGGAACAATTGGCTAGTTTTTTAACAACTGCTGAACTGCTTGCTGTTCAGGGCCTTGCCGATGGTATAGGAAAAGATAATGATAGTTTAGTAGAGGTATGTTTTTCAAAATTGTTAAATATGATTAGATATTTTCTGCTTAAATTAAAATAATACACTTGTATCACGTCAAACTGTGTTTCGGGATGACATTTTTATATCAACGTTATTGTTTTTGTATTCGTTATGACGCAATTTTATTTGATACTAGTGCTTCAAAAAAATAATTAAAAGTCAATAGATCTTGTTCATATATTTGATTTGAATGTAATTTAATATATTATTTTTACAAGATTTATGTTCCATATACATATACATTTATTTAGTTACTATTCTCTGCTTATTTCATACGAATTTCATAGTCTACAGCCTACTTTAACTATTATATGTGTAACTTAAAATCATTGGAATAATTATTTTTGCATCAACATTGATGTACGTGCCAAATAATACGTGCAGTACACTTTCATACGCTATTGATTATATCCTGTAAATCAAGAATTTTAATATAATGTACAAAATATATAAAATTTAGCACTAAAGTTGGCGCACATATATTTAAAAATTAATTGGAGTGAAGTATTTTTCAAAAATTCTTAGAATGTAAGGCCAACGTATGATTTTACACGGAACTAGTTTCCATTTTCGCACGTAAGACTACGTCATAAAGACAGGGGAGGGGGTATAGAAAGCGGACTTCAGACGCGTAGCGTAGACTTCCCTTAGTCATCTTACGACAGTGCTGTGAGGAGGGTGTTTTGCTCGGTGGTTTCAAATACTTTGTGTGCAGTTGTGTGAATCTCTTCTGTTTTGTTCTACAACAAACACGAGCCGGATACAGGTTGGTATACATTTTACTTACTGAATAATTGGGTGAAATAGTTGAGAAAGCATGGCGAGGACAAAGAAGGGACTTTCAAAAACAAACGCCAACAAGCCAGAAACAGAACGGTTACTAACATGGATTGACGAAGTTCGCCGCAAAAGATCAAAGTGTCGCCGAATGCGCAGACGCGATTTACGGATTGAAGCAATGCTGACGTGCGCTCTTTCCAAAGCTAAAAATGATTTACGCATCCGGCGATTATCAGCAGCTTCAAAATGGCAGAAATTTAAAAAACAATGCTTGAAGAAGAAGGTAAATTATACAAATTATGAACTCTACAATGGTGAAGACACGGAAAATCCGGGATCGTCTCAACAGAATCCCCGGGAGGCGCCATCGTGTCCTGAAGTGGGCAGTTTAGACGGTGTCGTGTCTAAGTTGGCAGAAATAAAAGTAACGTTACAACGCTGAAGTAGCGGGAAAAATGCAAGCGATCAGGTTTGGAAGACCTAACTGTGACAAGAGGATTTCTCGCATCGTTTTATCTACCAAATGCGTAGAGATTTCAACAACTAAATGGAATCTCGAGCGATTACGGAGCATCGTGTATTACGTCGGTGCTGCAAGAATAGAAATCGCATTACTATCTTGATGTATATATGGATATTTTTTGTTTGCAGTCTCACCGTACGAGATGGCATTGGGACAAGCGGAGGGAGTTGGTGTTTGCAGCGATGCTGAAGCGTACTGCACGCTCGAGGACCCCATGTTCTCCAGTCTCTGCGCCTTTCATTGGTTTGGTTTATATATTATATTATATGTATTGGTTTGGTAATATACGTAATAATGAGCGTTCGAGGTATGTTCGAAGAGTGTTTGATCCGATATTTTTTATTTTCAGAAATATATACTTTGTATGTTTTATAGTTTGAAGAAAATTTGTATAGTACATTTTAGCTTGTAGATTTAGTAGTATCGTTTCTAATATTCGCTCCATTATACTGTACGTCAAGATTTTGTATATTTGCTTAATGTTGATTAACAGTTTTGTAGACTTTAAGAAACGAAATGAAATTAATAAAATTTGGAAATTGTTTACAGTTTTTCTGCAATCTTCTAGTTCATATTAATGGCAAAAATGCTTTTCTGCCCCGCATACTACACATAACGAAATTCTGTCGCAGGCAAGAGACCCGTACATGTACCCAGGCTGTTGGCCGTCATCGGCAACATTATTTGGCCTGTCTCTGTATGAGATAAGGAACGACGAGAGAGGATTGGTACGGCATAAAGAAGGGGGGAAATGTCTTTCTTTTTAGAAAATCGTGCATGAAGTTTTCTGGCTGATGAATGGGTTGCACCATGATCAAGTTGTACATAAACGTCTCATCACTCCGCGCTTCCGTATCTTGAACATCCAAGCATCAACTAATTCGAAAATCGTTTGACACGCGATACTCATAGGCTTATTGTGACGAACTACAGCAAATTGTAGCAAATCTTATTTGGTGGGCTCTAATACCTTTTGTACGTTATCTGTGCTAATGTGTCTTCTCATGTCCCGAAAAGTGTTTTCATAGCTTGTACCACCAGGTTGTATGCGAGTTGTCGAAGCACACAAGACAAGCCTCCACTGAATATCAATAAGGAGAGACTTCGCTAGGGGTAATGGCCCCCCCTAACGCCAATTCAATATTCAGGAAATATTAGGACTGGCTAGAACTAGAGAACGCGTGAAGGGGGTGCAACTGAAGTTAATTCATAAGAGAATCCTGGAGCATCCCTGTCATACGCGTCGGGTGGTCATCGTGGAGTTTTAGTCGGTAAGAGTCCGACACTACTCTGCTGTTACGCAATTACTGCAACAGCGGAGTGTCCATGAGGATTTCTCCACGTAAAAAAAAAAAAAAAAATTTGTATGTGAGTTACTCTGGCTTATCAATATGCCCTGTTCAAAGTTGGCCAAGCTGAATACTGTCACAGGCCTCTATCTTCCTTAATAAGAGCTGTAGGGGATCGAATAATGAGACTACCAATATGTGTACTCGTTAGTGTATTTAAAACAGATCTTGTCGCGAAACGATATCTATACAGACGTTTAGTCACAGTTTATACTGAATCGTTTGCGATCACGTTCGTTTAGTCATAATCGTCAGAAGGAGGTCAAAAGATACAAATTCGTCTTGTCTTACGGATACATGTAGCGGCGCCATTGTTTTGCCCGGAGCTTATAATTCCTTACAATACCTCTTGATATTCCGAAGCAAAACAACAACATGGTTTGAAGCAAATTCTAACTCTTTTGACGCTACAGAGCTTTTTAAGGCATGGATAAATTGAATGCATCTTTGTTGAGTCTAGATGATCCAGAATGGCGAACTACCGCAAGTAGAGCAACTAATCGAAATACTAGACATGCACATATACGTAATATGTTTAACATGGATAGGAAATTGTTTTGAAATTTAACAATCATTGCAATAATTACATCGGTTCGGAAGTCGTGTTACTAGATACTTATTGTAATATCGTAAAGTAATTCGAATTAGAAATCAGTTGAAAATAGAAAAACCGTGTACGTCGTGTTTCTGTGGTTCGTTTACATTTAAGAGTGCCTACGTGACTAAAGGCACGTAGTTGGTAGTTCTTACATAGGAATGAGGGAAACAATAGACAACGTTAGAAGAAGGACGGTTTCGCTACGCAAGGCGAGTCGAAAAGTGTGCGTGTTGCGAGAATCAGAGCTAATTGAGTCGTCGAAGAGTAGAGTAGTTAGAGGTATCGAATCGTCGAAGAGTAGAGTTGTGAGAATTGATAGAGTTGTTAGAGAGAGAGAGTGTCTGTGTGTTAGATTCGTTGTGACGAGAGTGGTCAAATAACTGTAAAGTTATTTGATATAGATACGAGTATTGCATTTAGTTTCCGTTAAATAAATATCGTTTCCTGTCCAATTTATATATGTATATTCAATTTAATATTAATAAGTTGCAAGTAATCGGGAAAAAATTTCTATCCTTATTTTCCGATATTACATTATTTTCACAGATTTCAATTCATTTATCCATTGATTGATATTAGGACAAATGAGGAACTTCGCATCTTATTACATTAACAAATAAAATGTATTGTTCTTGATAAATGGTATGCAGAATAGTATTGGAAATAAAAGACTGGTTTATATTACAGTTCAAGTGACTGATAGTAGGAAAGCAGTGATGGAAAGTGAGGCAACGTATTATAAAATTGAATCCCTAATTATAGCATGTAGATAGTATTTTGAGTGTGGACGGAGGACAAAATTATGCACATTCCTTTTTCAATTCCAAGGAAAAACATCATCGATGAGTCAGTTGTCAAAACACGATGGAAATTGCTCGTTGTTAATTGAGCAAGTTTGATATAATTACACAAGCTAAAGATTTAACTTGAAATTTGTTTGAAGAAATTTATTTTTGCTTATACCTGATGTCAAGCGCGGTATTAAGTATCATGCTTTTATAACTATTGTTTTAAATATTTTTGTGTTGAAATATTGTCGTTTGGGTGTCTGTTTTGTACTGGAGGAGTACCCGAAATAATTATACTCGTCGTGTACAGCTAAACAGCTACAGGCAGTTGTTTGTATTCCTGGAACGCGTTGGATTCGTGTTCGTATGGTACGTTGATTGGAATGACTTAGAGGTGGGTTACTGGGGGTGTGAGTAATTATGTTTCAGCCAGGATTGGATAGAGAACGCGTTTAATCGACGTTTAAAGATCCGCTTAAGATACACATGCTCTGGTAGTTTCTAATTGGATCGTTATAGATGTCGTATCCTTTCTGCTAAATACGTTTTTGGGAGACATTAAGATGAAAAAGGTCATATTTTTATCTCGTAATGTAATGTAAATTTCGATGATTTGGCTGCATTGGTTGATTTTATGTATCAGGGTGAAGTAAATGTGGTTCGGGAACAATTGGCTAGTTTTTTAACAACTGCTGAACTGCTTGCTGTTCAGGGCCTTGCCGATGGTATAGGAAAAGATAATGATAGTTTAGTAGAGGTATGTTTTTCAAAATTGTTAAATATGATTAGATATTTTCTGCTTAAATTAAAATAATACACTTGTATCACGTCAAACTGTGTTTCGGGATGACATCTTTATATCAACGTTATTGTTTTTGTATTCGTAATGACGCAATTTTATTTGATACTAGTGCTTCAAAAAAATAATTAAAAGTCAATAGATCTTGTTCATATATTTGATTTGAATGTAATTTAATATATTATTTTTACAAGATTTATGTTCCATATACATATTGTTAAGGAAATTCGAGGATTTGGGAATACAAATTATTTACTATATTTCTCATACAACAGTTATACACCTATATTCCTCTCTAAGGACGTCTTGCACGCACGCTGGTTGCCAACCGACTATCCTAGATTCTTCTAACATCTGGCAACAGTCTTTTGTCTCCACTGAGTCCTTGACGCCCTCTAACCCTTACACACACTCTCTCATGTACAGTGTAAATGTATCACTTCCCTAACACGCCTCCTTACATTTATACTGTACACTTAATTTTATTTACATACCTGTCGAATTAACAAAATATTTGACATTTATCGCTTTCTTTACATTTCTCTTATTTTACATTCATCCATGACCTAAACCTTTCAAATTTCTCTCTACACAGTGCCTTCGTAAAAATATCCGCAGTGTTTTCTTCTGTACTTACTTTTATTATGTTTATCTTATTTTCCTTTACGTACTCGTGAACGTAGTGGTAATGAACTTCGATGTGTTTAGAATTTTTTGTAAAAGTTCCGTATTTTGCTATACTCATTACTCCAGAGTTATCCTCATAGATTTTTACAGGGTTATCGTCTACTTTTACATTGAAGATTTTCATTAGTTCTCTGATAGTCATTACTTCGCTCGCCGCTTCCGATAGAGCTACATACTCTGCATACGTCGAGGCTTTTGTCACACACCTTTGTTTTTACTACAAATCAACAAATCGTCTACGTATATTAACAAATAAACAACATTTTCTCCCTCTCCATAAGTATATAGGCACAGCTCTATATTGTTCTTTTTAAAACCTAATCTCGTCACATACTTATCAAAACACTCATACCAGTCCCTCGGACTTTCTTTTAACCCATAAAGCGCTTTCGATAATTTACAAACTCTATTCGTTCCGTCCGCATATCCCTTTGGTTGATTTACATATACCTCCGAGGTTACTTCACCATTTAAAAAGGCAGTTTCTACATCCATTTGCTCAATTATTAATCCATTTTGACAACAATATGATAGCAATATCTTAAAGGTCTGATTACTCGCCACTGGAGAATATATGTCATCGGCTACGTTTCTTTGTTGAAATCCCCTTACCACTAATCTAGCCTTATACCTGTCCTCTGATTTTTTCGTGTAAACCCATTTTACATCTAATACTTCTTTGCCTTTTACCCTTTCTACCAATTTCCAAGTTTTATTCTTATAGAGACATTCTATTTCCTTATCCATAGCCTGTTTCCAAACTTCATTATTTTCGCAACAAATCGCCTCCTCAAATGTACGAGGGATATCTACTTTACAATAATTTGCATGAATCTCGCAAATATTTTCCTTTTCTGGATACCTTACTGGAGTTTTCTTAATACGTGTAGATCTCCTAGGAGTGTTTGAGCTTTCAATACTACTATTATTTTCATCTTTCCTACCTTCTAACTCTTCCTTATCCATACCATCCAATGAATAGTTATCTTCGCTATCATTTCTATCTGCCTCTAATGAATTTTCCTCAAAACCGATACATTTAGTGTCTGTCTCAATGACCTCTACATGTCTAGCTATTGTTATTTTCCCACCTAATAAGACTCTGTATCCTACTTCACTATATCCTAATAGAATTCCCATATCTGCCTTCTTGTCCCATTTGGAAACTCTTTTTTGTTCTAGCCTTCTTACAAAAACTTTACTACCATATAGATGTAGATTTTTAACATTTGGTTTTTCCCGAAGAATATTTCAAAAGGTGTCTTTCTTTCTATAGTATTCGCTAATATTCGATTTTTCAAGTATGCCGCTGTACAAACTATTTCCGGCCAGTACCTTTTATGTACTTTCGCTTCCGCTAACAAGCAACGCGCCATGTCCATCACTGTTCTATTATACCTTTCCGCTGTCCCGTTTAATTCATGTACGTATGTTGGGCAATTATTTATTCTTATACCTTTATCCCTAGCAAATTTATAAATTCGATTATTTAAATATTCTTTACCATTATCGCATCTTAATATTTTTAACCTCTTGCCCGTTAAATATTCGGCTTCATTTACGAACTGTACGAAAGAATCAAAGACCTCATCTTTTGATTTTATACAATAGATCCTAGCTATTTTACTATAATCATCGATAAATGAAATGAAATATTTTTCTCCATTGAATCCGGTGGTCTTAAAGGGACCACATACGTCCGTATGAATAATTTCCATTATTTCCCTAGCCTTAGTTCGATTATTTTTGAAAGGTAAGTTATGCATTTTGCTTTCTATACACACCCTACATTTCAAAAGTTCCTTTTCAAATTCATTCGGTATGCCAGTCACTAGCTGCTCTTTACCCAAAATCTCTAAATATTTAAAATTTACGTGTCCTAGCATCCTATGCCATCTTTCCTTTTTACTCATACCACTACGTTCGGCGCTGTTTACTAAGTGCTTCTTCCCTTTCAATATACTTTTTATTCTATATGTCCCATTTTCTTTGAACGCTACAGCTGTAAGTTGATTATCCTCATCTATTATTTTCGCAATATTTCCTTTGGAAATAACCGTATTCTTATTGTCTGTTAGTTTACCTAAACTAATCAAATTTGCGGACATTTCTTTCGCGTAAAATACTTTCCTCATATTTATTTTATTTTGTTTTCCGAATGCTTCAAAATAACTTATAACATTCCCAACTTTTGTCGCTTTTATCGGTCTATTATCGCCTAAATATATATTTACCGGTTCTTTTAGGTCGATAGATTTATCGAAATAATTTATATCATTAATTATGTGATCAGTACAACCGCTATCTAATAGCCACACTATTTCGTTCTTACTTATCTCATTCGTCTCACTGCTGTTTGCTGCGTGCGCCGTTGCTATCCATATGCCTGCTCTTGAGTTTCCATGCTCGCCCGTGCCGGTTGTTGATTGACGATGAAAGTTTCCACGTCCTCTGCTCGTATTGCCTTTGTTCCCTCTTCCTCTGTTTCGACCACGTGTTGGCCCATGCCAATAGCCGTTACTGCTTTCCGCTTGGACGCCATTTTGACACTCTCTCGCAAAGTGTCCTAATCTTCCACATCTGAACCATCCTTCCTTTTTTGCAGAAAAGGCGTTGGTTTGCCTTTCTCCTCGATTGGATTTATTTTTCTTCTCTGCTACCTCTATTTTATTTTTTACATACGCTACCGTTTGATCCTCTTCTTTCAATGCGTCTATTATGTCCGCTATGTAGCTGTATCCTTCGGGTAACGTATTCAGCATGTAATTCAGCTTTTCCCTCTCACTTACTTGTGCGCCCGCACTTTTTAATTCATTGATTAATTTTTCGAAATCGTTAAAGAATGATGCTGAATCACTGTAGTTCTCCAGTCTTATGTTTTCCAATCTCCTTCTGCATACGATCTGCAGTGCCGTCGACTCTTTCAAGTACATTTCATCGAACCTTTTTATTATATCATACGCCGTTTTTCCTTCCCTAACATACTCCAATTGTCTGTTCGAAATTGCACTATAAATTATATTAATCGCCTTCAAATCCTTTTTGTCCCAGTCTTCATCGTCTCTTTCGTTCTTCATTCTAGTTGTAACAACCTCGCATTCCTTATATTTGAGAAACATCGTGATTCTTTGCTTCCACATTCCATAATCCTCACCATCGAATATAGGTACCATGATTTCTGATCTCTCCATTTTAATTGATTCCTTTTTTTTCTTTTCTTACTCAAGCGTTCCTACGTGCTCGAAGTATATTTTTTTCTGAAAGTTTTTTTTCTTTACTGAAAACTCACTCGCAAGATAGTAACCACGCACTAAATATCTCGCAAAACTAGTAACCACGCTCTGCTACAATGTTAAGGAAATTCGAGGATTTGGGAATACAAATTATTTACTATATTTCTCATACAACAGTTATACACCTATATTCCTCTCTAAGGACGTCTTGCACGCACGCTGGTTGCCAACCGACTAGCCTAGATTCTTCTAACATCTGGCAACAGTCTTTTGTCTCCACTGAGTCCTTGACGCCCTCTAACCCTTACACACACACTCTCATGTACAGTGTAAATGTATCACTTCCCTAACACATATACATTTATTTAGTTACTATTCTCTGCTTATTTCATACGAATTTCATAGTCTACAGCCTACTTTATCTATTATGTGTGTAACTTAAAATCATTGGAATAATTATTTTTGCATCAACATTAATGTACGTGCCAAATAATACGTGCAGTACACCTTCATACGCTATTGATTATTTCCTGTAAATCAAGAATTTTAATATAATGTACAAAATATATAAAATTTAGCACTAAAATTATCGCACATATATTTAAAAATTAATTGGAGTGAAGTATTTTTCAAAAATTCTTAGAATGTAAGGCCAACGTAAGATTTTACACGGAGCTAGTTTCCATTTTCGCGCGTAAGACTACGTCATAAAGACAGGGGAGGGGGTATAGAAAGCGGACTTCAGACGCGCAGCGTAGACTTCCCTTAGTCATCTTACGACTGTGCTGTGAGGAGGGTGTTTTGCTCGGTGGTTTCAAATCCTTTGTGTGCAGTTGTGTGAATCTCTTCTGTTTTGTACTACAACAAACACGAGCCGGATACAGGTTGGTATACATTTTACTTACTCAATAATTGGGTGAAATAGTTGAGAAAGCATGGCGAGGACAAAGAAGGTACTTTCAAAAACAAACGCCAACAAGCCAGAAACAGAACGGTTACTAACATGGATTGACGAAGTTCGCCGCAAAAGATCAAAGTGTCGCCGAATGCGCAGACGCGATTTACGGATTGAAGCAATGCTGACGTGCGCTCTTTCCAAAGCTAAAAATGATTTACGCATCCGGCGATTATCAGCAGCTTCAAAATGGCAGAAATTTTAAAAAACAATGCTTGAAGAAGAAGGTAAATTATACAAATTATGAACTCTACAATGGTGAGGACACGGAAAATCCGGGATCGTCTCAACAGAATCTCCGGGAGGAGCCATCGTGTCCTGAAGTGGGCAGTTTAGACGATGTCGTGTCTAAGTTAGCAGAAATAAAAGTAACGTTACAACGCTGAAGTAGCGGGAAAAATGCAAGCGATCAGGTTTGGAAGACCTAACTGTGACAAGAGGATTTCTCGCATCGTTTTATCTACCAAATGCGTAGAGATTTCAACAACTAAATGGAATCTCGAGCGATTACAGAGCACCGTGTATTACGTCGGTGCTGCAAGAATAGAAATCGCATTACTATCTTGATGTATATATGGATATTTTTTTTTTGCAGTCTCACCGTACGAGATGGCATTGGGACAAGCGGAGGGAGTTGGTGTTTGCAGCGTTGCTGAAGCGTACTGCACGCTCGAGGACCCCATGTTCTCCAGTCTCTGCGCCTTTCATTGGTTTGGTTTATATATTATATTATATGTATTGGTTTGGTAATATACGTAATAATGAGCGTTCGAGGTATGTTCGAAGAGTGTTTGATCCGATATTTTTTATTTTCAGAAATATATACTTTGTATGTTTTATAGTTTGAAGAAAATTTGTATAGTACATTTTAGCTTGTCGATTTAGTAGTATCGTTTCTAATATTCGCTCCATTGTACTGTACGTCAAGATTTTGTATATTTGCTTAATGTTGATTAACAGTTTTGTAGACTTTAAGAAACGAAATGAAATTAATAAAATTTGGAAATTGTTAACAGTTTTTCTGCAATCTTCTAGTTCATATTAATGGCAAAAATGCTTTTCTGCCCCGCATACTACACATAACGAAATTCTGTCGCAGGCAAGAGACCCGTACATGTGCCCAGGCTGTTGGCCGTCATCGGCAACATTATTTGGCCTGTCTCTGTATGAGATAAGGAACGACGAGAGAGGATTGGCACGGCATAAAGAAGGGGGGAAATGTCTTTCTTTTTAGAAAATCGTGCATGAAGTTTTCTGGCTGATGAATGGGTTGCACCATGATCAAGTTGTACATAAACGTCTCATCACTCCGCGCTTCCGTATCTTGAACATCCAAGCATCAACTGATTCGAAAATCGTTTGACACACGATACTCATAGCCTTATTGTGACGAACTACAGCAAATTGTAGCAAATCTTATTTGGTGGGCTCTAATACCTTTTGTACGTTATCTGTGCTAATGTGTCTTCTCATGTCCCGAAAAGTGTTTTCATAGCTTGTACCACCAGGTTGTATGCGAGTTGTCGAAGCACACAAGACAAGCCTCCACTGAATATCAATAAGGAGAGACTTCGCTAGGGGTAATGGCCCCCCCCTAACGCCAATTCAATATTCAGGAAATATTAGGACTGGCTAGAACTAGAGAACGCGTGAAGGGGTGCAACTGAAGTTAATTCATAAGAGAATCCTGGAGCATCCCTGTCATACGCGTCGGGTGGTCATCGTGGAGTTTTAGTCGGTAAGAGTCCGACACTACTCTGCTGTTACGCAATTTCTGCAACAGCGGAGTGTCCATGAGGATTTCTCCACGTAATAAAAAGAAAAGAAAATTTGTATGTGAGTTACTCTGGCTTATCAATATGCCCTGTTCAAAGTTGGCCATGCTGAATACTGTCACAGGCGTCTATCTTCCTTAATAAGAGCTGTACGGGATCGAATAATGAGACTACCAATATGTGTACTCGTTAGTGTATTTAAAACAGATCTTGTCGCAAAACGATATCTATACAGACGTTTAGTCACAGTTTATACTGAATCGTTTGTGATCACGTTCGTTTAGTCATAATCGTCAGAAGGAGGTCAAAAGATACAAATTCGTCTTGTCTTACGGATACATGTAGCGGCGCCATTGTTTTGCCCGGAGCTTATAATTCCTTACAATACCTCTTGATATTCCGAAGCAAAACAACAACATGGTTTGAAGCACATTCTAACTCTTTTGACGCTACAGAGCTTTTTAAGGCATGGATAAATTGAATGCATCTTTGTTGAGTCTAGATGATCCAGAATGGCGAACTACCGCAAGTAGAGCAACTAATCGAAATACTAGACATGCACATATACGTAATATGTTTAACATGGATAGGAAATTGTTTTGAAATTTAACAATCATTGCAATAATTACATCGGTTCGGAAGTCGTGTTACTAGATACTTATTGTAATATCGTAAAGTAATTCGAATTAGAAGTCAGTTGAAAATAGAAAAACCGTGTACGTCGTGTTTCTGTGGTTCGTTTACATTTAAGAGTGCCTACTTGACTAAAGGCACGTAGTTGGTAGTTCTTACATAGGAATGAGGGAAACAATAGACAACGTTAGAAGAAGGACGGTTTCGCTACGCAAGGCGAGTCGAAAAGTGTGCGTGTTGCGAGAATCAGAGCTAATTGAGTCGTCGAAGAGTAGAGTAGTTAGAGGTATCGAATCGTCGAAGAGTAGAGTTGTGAGAATTGATAGAGTTGTTAGAGAGAGAGTGTGTCTGTGTGTTAGATTCGTTGTGACGAGAGTGGTCAAATAACTGTAAAGTTATTTGATATAGATACGAGTATTGCATTTAGTTTCCGTTAAATAAATATCGTTTCCTGTCCAATTTATATATGTATATTCAATTTAATATTAATAAGTTGCAAGTAATTGGGAAAAAATTTCTATCCTTATTTTCCGATATTACATTATTTTCACAGATTTCAATTCATTTATCCATTGATTGATATTAGGACAAATGAGGAACTTCGCATCTTATTACATTAACAAATAAAATGTACTGTTCTTGATAAATGGTATGCAGAATAGTATTGGAAATAAAAGACTGGTTTGTATTACAGTTCAAGTGACTGATAGTAGGAAAGCAGTGATGGAAAGTGAGGCAACGTATTATAAAATTGAATCCCCAATTATAGCATGTAGATAGTATTTTGAGTGTGGACGGAGGACAAAATTATGCACATTCCTTTTTCAATTCCAAGGAAAAACATCATCGATGAGTCAGTTGTCAAAACACGATGGAAATTGCTCGTTGTTAATTGAGCAAGTTTGATATAATT
>NW_022885205.1:0-20380 GCF_011952205.1 Bombus bifarius
AGCCTTAGTTCGATTATTTTTGAAAGGTAAGTTATGCATTTTGCTTTATATACACACCCTACATTTCAAAAGTTCCTTTTCAAATTCATTCGGTATGCCAGTCACTAGCTGCTCTTTACCCAAAATCTCTAAATATTTAAAATTTACGTGTCCTAGCATCCTATGCCATCTTTCCTTTTTACTCATACCACTACGTTCGGCGCTGTTTACTAAGTGCTTCTTCCCTTTCAATATACTTTTTATTCTATATGTCCCATTTTCTTTGAACGCTACAGCTGTAAGTTGATTATCCTCATCTATTATTTTCGCAATATTTCCTTTGGAAATAACCGTATTCTTATTGTCTGTTAGTTTACCTAAACTCCTCATATTTATTTTATTTTGTTTTCCGAATGCTTCAAAATAACTTATAACATTCCCAACTTTTGTCGCTTTTATCGGTCTATTATCGCCTAAATATATATTTACCGGTTCTTTTAGGTCGATAGATTTATCGAAATAATTTATATCATTAATTATGCGATCAGTACAACCGCTATCTAATAGCCACACTATTTCGTTCTTACTTATCTCATTCGTCTCACTGCTGTTTGCTGCGTGCGCCGTTGCTATCCATATGCCTGCTCTTGAGTGTCCATGCTCGCCCGTGCCGGTTGTTGATTGACGATGAAAGTTTCCACGTCCTCTGCTCGTATTGCCTTTGTTCCCTCTTCCTCTGTTTCGACCACGTGTTGGCCCATGCCAATAGCCGTTACTGCTTTCCGCTTGGACGCCATTTTGACACTCTCTCGCAAAGTGTCCTAATCTTCCACATCTGAAGCATCCTTCCTTTTTTGCAGAAAAGGCGTTGGTTTGCCTTTCTCCTCGATTGGATTTATTTTTCTTCTCTGCTACCTCTATTTTATTTTTTACATACGCTACCGTTTGATCCTCTTCTTTCAATGCGTCTATTATGTCCGCTATGTAGCTGTATCCTTCGGGTAACGTATTCAGCATGTAATTCAGCTTTTCCCTCTCACTTACTTGTGCGCCCGCACTTTTTAATTCATTGATTAATTTTTCGAAATCGTTAAAGAATGATGCTGAATCACTGTAGTTCTCCAGTCTTATGTTTTCCAATCTCCTTCTGCATACGATCTGCAGTGCCGTCGACTCTTTCAAGTACATTTCATCGAACCTTTTTATTATATCATACGCCGTTTTTCCTTCCCTAACATACTCCAATTGTCTGTTCGATATTGCACTATAAATTATATTAATCGCCTTCAAATCCTTTTTGTCCCAGTCTTCATCGTCTCTTTCGTTCTTCATTCTAGTTGTAACAACCTCGCATTCCTTATATTTGAGAAACATCGTGATTCTTTGCTTCCACATTCCATAATCCTCACCATCGAATATAGGTACCATGATTTCCGATCTCTCCATTTTAATTGATTCCTTTTTTTTCTTTTCTTACTCAAGCGTTCCTACGTGCTCGAAGTATATTTTTTTCTGAAAGTTTTTTTTCTTTACTGAAAACTCACTCGCAAGATAGTAACCACGCACTAAATATCTCGCAAAACTAGTAACCACGCTATGCTACCATGTTAAGGAAATTCGAGGATTTGGGAATACAAATTATTTACTATATTTCTCATACAACAGTTATACACCTATATTCCTCTCTAAGGACGTCTTGCACGCACGCTGGTTGCCAACCGACTAGCCTAGATTCTTCTAACATCTGGCAACAGTCTTTTGTCTCCACTGAGTCCTTGACGCCCTCTAATCCTTACACACACACTCTCATGTACAGTGTAAATGTATCACTTCCCTAACACATATACATTTATTTAGTTACTATTCTCTGCTTATTTCATACGAATTTCATAGTCTACAGCCTACTTTATCTATTATGTGTGTAACTTAAAATCATTGGAATAATTATTTTTGCATCAACATTAATGTACGTGCCAAATAATACGTGCAGTACACCTTCATACGCTATTGATTATTTCCTGTAAATCAAGAATTTTAATATAATGTACAAAATATATAAAATTTAGCACTAAAATTGTCGCACATATATTTAAAAATTAATTCGAGTGAAGTATTTTTCAAAAATTCTTAGAATGTAAGGCCAACGTAAGATTTTACACGGAACTAGTTTCCATTTTCGCGCGTAAGACTACGTCATAAAGACAGGGGAAGGGGTATAGAAAGCGGACTTCAGACGCGCAGCGTAGACTTCCCTTAGTCATCTTACGACCGTGCTGTGAGGAGGGTGTTTTGCTCGGTGGTTTCAAATCCTTTGTGTGCAGTTGTGTGAATCTCTTCTGTTTTGTACTACAACAAACACGAGCCGGATACAGGTTGGTATACATTTTACTTACTCAATAATTGGGTGAAATAGTTGAGAAAGCATGGCGAGGACAAAGAAGGGACTTTCAAAAACAAACGCCAACAAGCCAGAAACAGAACGGTTACTAACATGGATTGACGAAGTTCGCCGCAAAAGATCAAAGTGTCGCCGAATGCGCAGACGCGATTTACGGATTGAAGCAATGCTGACGTGCGCTCTTTCCAAAGCTAAAAATGATTTACGCATCCGGCGATTATCAGCAGCTTCAAAATGGCAGAAATTTAAAAAACAATGCTTGAAGAAGAAGGTAAATTATACAAATTATGAACTCTACAATGGTGAGGACACGGAAAATCCGGGATCGTCTCAACAGAATCTCCGGGAGGAGCCATCGTGTCCTGAAGTGGGCAGTTTAGACGATGTCGTGTCTAAGTTGGCAGAAATAAAAGTAACGTTACAACGCTGAAGTAGCGGGAAAAATGCAAGCGATCAGGTTTGGAAGACCTAACTGTGACAAGAGGATTTCTCGCATCGTTTTATCTACCAAATGCGTAGAGATTTCAACAACTAAATGGAATCTCGAGCGATTACGGAGCACCGTGTATTACGTCGGTGCTGCAAGAATAGAAATCGCATTACTATCTTGATGTATATATGGATATTTTTTGTTTGCAGTCTCACCGTACGAGATGGCATTGGGACAAGCGGAGGGAGTTGGTGTTTGCAGCGATGCTGAAGCGTACTGCACGCTCGAGGACCCCATGTTCTCCAGTCTCTGCGCCTTTCATTGGTTTGGTTTATATATTATATTATATGTATTGGTTTGGTAATATACGTAATAATGAGCGTTCGAGGTATGTTCGAAGAGTGTTTGATCCGATATTTTTAATTTTCAGAAATATATACTTTGTATGTTTTATAGTTTGAAGAAAATTTGTATAGTACATTTTAGCTTGTCGATTTAGTAGTATCGTTTCTAATATTCGCTCCATTGTACTGTACGTCAAGATTTTGTATATTTGCTTAATGTTGATTAACAGTTTTGTAGACTTTAAGAAATGAAATGAAATTAATAAAATTTGGAAAATGTTTACAGTTTTTCTGCAATCTTCTAGTTCATATTAATGGCAAAAATGCTTTTCTGCCCCGCATACTACACATAACGAAATTCTGTCGCAGGCAAGAGACCCGTACATGTACCCAGGCTGTTGGCCGTCATCGGCAACATTATTTGGCCTGTCTCTGTATGAGATAAGGAACGACGAGAGAGGATTGGTACGGCATAAAGAAGGGGGGAAATGTCTTTCTTTTTAGAAAATCGTGCATGAAGTTTTCTGGCTGATGAATAGGTTGCACCCTGATCAAGTTGTACATAAACGTCTCATCACTCCGCGCTTCCGTATCTTGAACATCCAAGCATCAACTAATTCGAAAATCGTTTGACACGCGATACTCATAGGCTTATTGTGACGAACTACAGCAAATTGTAGCAAATCTTATTTGGTGGGCTCTAATACCTTTTGTACGTTATCTGTGCTAATGTGTCTTCTCATGTCCAGAAAAGTGTTTTCATAGCTTGTACCACCAGGTTGTATGCGAGTTGTCGAAGCACACAAGACAAGCCTCCACTGAATATCAATAAGGAGAGACTTCGCTAGGGTTAATGGCCCCCCCTAACGCCAATTCAATATTCAGGAAATATTAGGACTGGCTAGAACTAGAGAACGCGTGAAGGGGGTGCAACTGAAGTTAATTCATAAGAGAATCCTGGAGCATCCCTGTCATACGCGTCGGGTGGTCATCGTGGAGTTTTAGTCGGTAAGAGTCCGACACTACTCTGCTGTTACGCAATTACTGCAACAGCGGAGTGTCCATGAGGATTTCTCCACGTAAAAAAAAAAATTTGTATGTGAGTTACTCTGGCTTATCAATATGCCCTGTTCAAAGTTGGCCATGAGGAGTACTGTCACAGGCGTCTATCTTCCTTAATAAGAGCTGTACGGGATCGAATAATGAGACTACCAATATGTGTACTCGTTAGTGTATTTAAAACAGATCTTGTCGCAAAACGATATCTATACGGACGTTTAGTCACAGTTTATACTGAATCGTTTGCGATCACGTTCGTTTAGTCATAATCGTCAGAAGGAGGTCAAAAGATACAAATTCGTCTTGTCTTACGGATACATGTAGCGGCGCCATTGTTTTGCCCGGAGCTTATAATTCCTTACAATAGCTCTTGATATTCCGAAGCAAAACAACAACATGGTTTGAAGCAAATTCTAACTCTTTTGACGCTACAGAGCTTTTTAAGGCATGGATAAATTGAATGCATCTTTGTTGAGTCTAGATGATCCAGAATGGCGAACTACCGCAAGTAGAGCAACTAATCGAAATACTAGACATGCACATATACGTAATATGTTTAACATGGATAGGAAATTGTTTTGAAATTTAACAATCATTGCAATAATTACATCGGTTCGAAAGTCGTGTTACTAGATACTTATTGTAATATCGTAAAGTAATTCGAATTAGAAATCAGTTGAAAATAGAAAAACCGTGTACGTCGTGTTTCTGTGGTTCGTTTACATTTAAGAGTGCCTACGTGACTAAAGGCACGTAGTTGGTAGTTCTTACATAGGAATGAGGGAAACAATAGACAACGTTAGAAGAAGGACGGTTTCGCTACGCAAGGCGAGTCGAAAAGTGTGCGTGTTGCGAGAATCAGAGCTAATTGAGTCGTCGAAGAGTAGAGTAGTTAGAGGTATCGAATCGTCGAAGAGTAGAGTTGTGAGAATTGATAGAGTTGTTAGAGAGAGAGAGTGTCTGTGTGTTAGATTCGTTTTGACGAGAGTGGTCAAATAACTGTAAAGTTATTTGATATAGATACGAGTATTGCATTTAGTTTCCGTTAAATAAATATCGTTTCCTGTCCAATTTATATATGTATATTCAATTTAATATTAATAAGTTGCAAGTAATCGGGAAAAAATTTCTATCCTTATTATCCGATATTACATTATTTTCACAGATTTCAATTCATTTATCCATTGATTGATATTAGGACAAATGAGGAACTTCGCATCTTGTTACATTAACAAATAAAATGTATTGTTCCTGATAAATTGTATGCAGAATAGTATTGGAAATAAAAGACTGGTTTATATTACGGTTCAAGTGACTGATAGTAGGAAAGCAGCGAAGGAAAGTGAGGCAACGTATTATAAAATTGAATCCCTAATTATAGCATGTAGATAGTATTTTGAGTGTGGAAGGAGGACGAAATTATGCACACTCCTTTTTCAATTCCAAGGAAAAACATCATCGATGAGTCAGTTGTCAAAACACGATGGAAATTGCTCGTTGTTAATTGAGCAAGTTTGATATAATTACACAAGCTAAAGATTTTACTTGAAGTTTGTTTGAAGAAATTTATTTTTGCTTATACCTGATGTCAAGCGCGGTATTAAGTATCATGCTTTTATAACTATTGTTTTAAATATTTTTGTGTTGAAATATTGTCGTTTGGGTGTCTGTTTTGTACTGGAGGAGTACCCGAAATAATTATACTCGTCGTGTACAGCTAAACAGCTACAGGCAGTTGTTTGTATTCCTGGAACGCGTTGGATTCGTGTTCGTATGGTACGTTGATTGGAATGACTTAGAGGTGGGTTATTGGGGGTGTGAGTAATTATGTTTCAGCCTGGATTGGATAGAGAACGCGTTTAATCGACGTTTAAAGATCCGCTTAAGATACACATGCTCTGGTAGTTTCTAATTGGATCGTTATAGATGTCGTATCCTTTCTGCTAAATACGTTTTTGGGAGACATTAAGATGAAAAAGGTCATATTTTTATCTCGTAATGTAATGTAAATTTCGATGATTTGGCTGCATTGGTTGATTTTATGTATCAGGGTGAAGTAAATGTGGTTCGGGAACAATTGGCTAGTTTTTTAACAACTGCTGAACTGCTTGCTGTTCAGGGCCTTGCCGATGGTATAGGAAAGATAATGATAGTTTAGTAGAGGTATGTTTTTCAAAATTGTTAAATATGATTAGATATTTTCTGCTTAAATTAAAATAATACACTTGTATCACGTCAAACTGTGTTTCGGGATGACATTTTTATATCAACGTTATTGTTTTTGTATTCGTTATGACGCAATTTTATTTGATACTAGTGCTTCAAAAAAATAATTAAAAGTCAATAGATCTTGTTCATATATTTGATTTGAATGTAATATAATATATTATTTTTACAAGATTTATGTTCCATATACATATACATTTATTTAGTTACTATTCTCTGCTTATTTCATACGAATTTCATAGTCTACAGCCTACTTTATCTATTATGTGTGTAACTTAAAATCATTGGAATAATTATTTTTGCATCAACAGTAATGTACGTGCCAAATAATACGTGCAGTACACCTTCATACGCTATTGATTATTTCCTGTAAATCAAGAATTTTAATATAATGTACAAAATATATAAAATTTAGCACTAAAATTGTCGCACATATATTTAAAAATTAATTGGAGTGAAGTATTTTTCATAAATTCTTAGAATGTAAGGCCAACGTAAGATTTTACACGGAGCTAGTTTCCATTTTCGCGCGTAAGACTACGTCATAAAGACAGGGGAGGGGGTATAGAAAGCGGACTTCAGACGCGCAGCGTAGACTTCCCTTAGTCATCTTACGACTGTGCTGTGAGGAAGGTGTTTTGCTCGGTGGTTTCAAATCCTTTGTGTGCAGTTGTGTGAATCTCTTCTGTTTTGTACTACAACAAACACGAGCCGGATACAGGTTGGTATACATTTTACTTACTCAATAATTGGGTGAAATAGTTGAGAAAGCATGGCGAGGACAAAGAAGGTACTTTCAAAAACAAACGCCAACAAGCCAGAAACAGAACGGTTACTAACATGGATTGACGAAGTTCGCCGCAAAAGATCAAAGTGTCGCCGAATGCGCAGACGCGATTTACGGATTGAAGCAATGCTGACGTGCGCTCTTTCCAAAGCTAAAAATGATTTACGCATCCGGCGATTATCAGCAGCTTCAAAATGGCAGAAATTTAAAAAAACAATGCTTGAAGAAGGTAAATTATACAAATTATGAACTCTACAATGGTGAGGACACGGAAAATCCGGGATCGTCTCAACAGAATCTCCGGGAGGAGCCATCGTGTCCTGAAGTGGGCAGTTTAGACGATGTCGTGTCTAAGTTGGCAGAAATAAAAGTAACGTTACAACGCTGAAGTAGCGGGAAAAATGCAAGCGATCAGGTTTGGAAGACCTAACTGTGACAAGAGGATTTCTCGCATCGTTTTATCTACCAAATGCGTAGAGATTTCAACAACTAAATGGAATCTCGAGCGATTACGGAGCCCCGTGTATTACGTCGGTGCTGCAAGAATAGAAATCGCATTACTATCTTGATGTATATATGGATATTTTTTTTTTGCAGTCTCACCGTACGAGATGGCATTGGGACAAGCGGAGGGAGTTGGTGTTTGCAGCGATGCTGAAGCGTACTGCACGCTCGAGGACCCCATGTTCTCCAGTCTCTGCGCCTTTCATTGGTTTGGTTTATATATTATATTATATGTATTGGTTTGGTAATATACGTAATAATGAGCGTTCGAGGTATGTTCGAAGAGTGTTTAATCCGATATTTTTTATTTTCAGAAATATATACTTTGTATGTTTTATAGTTTGAAGAAAATTTGTATAGTACATTTTAGCTTGTCGATTTAGTAGTATCGTTTCTAATATTCGCTCCATTGTACTGTACGTCAAGATTTTGTATATTTGCTTAATGTTGATTAACAGTTTTGTAGACTTTAAGAAACGAAATGAAATTAATAAAATTTGGAAATTGTTTACAGTTTTTCTGCAATCTTCTAGTTCATATTAATGGCAAAAATGCATTTCTGCCCCGCATACTACACATAACGAAATTCTGTCGCAGGCAAGAGACCCGTACATGTACCCAGGCTGTTGGCCGTCATCGGCAACATTATTTGGCCTGTCTCTGTATGAGATAAGGAACGACGAGAGAGGATTGGCACGGCATAAAGAAGGGGGGAAATGTCTTTCTTTTTAGAAAATCGTGCATGAAGTTTTCTGGCTGATGAATGGGTTGCACCATGATCAAGTTGTACATAAACGTCTCATCACTCCGCGCTTCCGTGTCTTGAACATCCAAGCATCAACTAATTCGAAAATCGTTTGACACGCGATACTCATAGGCTTATTGTGACGAACTACAGCAAATTGTAGCAAATCTTATTTGGTGGGCTCTAATACCTTTTGTACGTTATCTGTGCTAATGTGTCTTCTCATGTCCCGAAAAGTGTTTTCGTAGCTTGAACCACCAGGTTGTATGCGAGTTGTCGAGGCACACAAGACAAGCCTCCACTGAATATCAATAAGGAGAGACTTCGCTAGGGGTAATGGCCCCCCCTAACGCCAATTCAATATTCAGGAAATATTAGGACTGGCTAGAACTAGAGAACGCGTGAAGGGGGTGCAACTGAAGTTAATTCATAAGAGAATCCTGGAGCATCCCTGTCATACGCGTCGGGTGGTCATCGTGGAGTTTTAGTCGGTAAGAGTCCGTCACTACTCTGCTGTTACGCAATTACTGCAACAGCGGAGTGTCCATGAGGATTTCTCCACGTAAAAAAAAAAAAAAAGAAAAATTTATATGTGAGTTACTCTGGCTTATCAATATGCCCTGTTCAAAGTTGGCCATGCTGAAT
The DNA here is from genome assembly GCF_011952205.1 of Bombus bifarius. Classification (NCBI taxonomy): domain Eukaryota; kingdom Metazoa; phylum Arthropoda; class Insecta; order Hymenoptera; family Apidae; genus Bombus; species Bombus bifarius. The sequence goes on from NW_022885205.1 coordinate 9,118, forward strand.
ACTGTCACAGGCGTCTATCTTCCTTAATAAGAGCTGTACGGGATCGAATAATGAGACTACCAATATGTGTACTCGTTAGTGTATTTAAAACAGATCTTGTCGCAAAACGATATCTATACAGACGTTTAGTCACAGTTTATACTGAATCGTTTGCGATCACGTTCGTTTAGTCATAATCGTCAGAAGGAGGTCAAAAGATACAAATTCGTCTTGTCTTACGGATACATGTAGCGGCGCCATTGTTTTGCCCGGAGCTTATAATTCCTTACAATTCATCTTGATATTCCGAAGCAAAACAACAACATGGTTTGAAGCAAATTCTAACTCTTTTGACGCTACAGAGCTTTTTAAGGCATGGATAAATTGAATGCATCTTTGTTGAGTCTAGATGATCCAGAATGGCGAACTACCGCATGTAGAGCAACTAATCGAAATACTAGACATGCACATATACGTAATATGTTTAACATGGATAGGAAATTGTTTTGAAATTTAACAATCATTGCAATAATTACATCGGTTCGGAAGTCGTGTTACTAGATACTTATTGTAATATCGTAAAGTAATTCGAATTAGAAATCAGTTGAAAATAGAAAAAACGTGTACGTCGTGTTTCTGTGGTTCGTTTACATTTAAGAGTGCCTACGTGACTAAAGGCACGTAGTTGGTAGTTCTTACATAGGAATGAGGGAAAAAATAGACAACGTTAGAAGAAGGACGGTTTCGCTACGCAAGGCGAGTCGAAAAGTGTGCGTGTTGCGAGAATCAGAGCTAATTGAGTCGTCGAAGAGTAGAGTAGTTAGAGGTATCGAATCGTCGAAGAGTAGAGTTGGGAGAATTGATAGAGTTGTTAGAGAGAGAGTGTGTCTGTGTGTTAGATTCGTTGTGACGAGAGTGGTCAAATAACTGTAAAGTTATTTGATACAGATACGAGTATTGCATTTAGTTTCCGTTAAACAAATATCGTTTCCTGTCCAATTTATATATGTATATTCAATTTAATATTAATAAGTTGCAAGTAATCGGGAAAAAATTTCTATCCTTATTTTCCGATATTACATTATTTTCACAGATTTCAATTCATTTATCCATTGATTGATATTAGGACAAATGAGGAACATCGCATCTTATTACATTAACAAATAAAATGTATTGTTCTTGATAAATGGTATGCAGAATAGTATTGGAAATAAAAGACTGGTTTATATTACAGTTCAAGTGATTGATAGTAGGAAAGCAGTGATGGAAAGTGAGGCAACGTATTATAAAATTGAATGCCTAATTATAGCACGTAGATAGTATTTTGAGTGTGGACGGAGGACAAAATTATGCACATTCCTTTCTCAATTCCAAGGAAAAACATCATCGATGAGTCAGTTGTCAAAACACGATGGAAATTGCTCGTTGTTAATTGAGCAAGTTTGATATAATTACACAAGCTAAAGATTTAACTTGAAATTTGTTTGAAGAAATTTATTTTTGCTTATACATGATGTCAAGCGCGGTATTAAGTATCATGCTTTTATAACTATTGTTTTAAATATTTTTGTGTTGAAGTATTGTCGTTTGGGTGTCTGTTTTGTACTGGAGGAGTACCCGAAATAATTATACTCGTCGTGTACAGCTAAACAGCTACAGGCAGTTGTTTGTATTCCTGGAACGCGTTGGATTCGTGTTCGTATGGTACGTTGATTGGAATGACTTAGAGGTGGGTTACTGGGGGTGTGAGTAATTATATTTCAGCCAGGATTGGATAGAGAACGCGTTTAATCGACGTTTAAAGATCCGCTTAAGATACACATGCTCTGGTAGTTTCTAATTGGATCGTTATAGATGTCGTATCCTTTCTGCTAAATACGTTTTTGGGAGATATTAAGATGAAAAAGGTCATATTTTTATCACGTAATGTAATGTAAATTTCGATGACATGGCTGCATTGGTTGATTTTATGTATCAGGGTGAAGTAAATGTGGTTCGGGAACAATTGGCTAGTTTTTTAACAACTGCTGAACTGCTTGTTGTTCAGGGCCTTGCCGATGGTATAGGAAAAGATAATGATAGTTTAGTAGAGGTATGTTTTTCAAAATTGTTAAATATGATTAGATATTTTCTGCTTAAATTAAAATAATACACTTGTATCACGTCAAACTGTGTTTCGGGATGACATTTTTATATCAACGTTATTGTTTTTGTATTCGTAATGACGCAATTTTATTTGATATAGTGCATCAAAAAAATAATTAAAAGTCAATAGATCTTGTTCATATATTTGATTTGAATGTAATTTAATATATTATTTTTACAAGATTTATGTTCCATATACATATACATTTATTTAGTTACTATTCTCTGCTTATTTCATACGAATTTCATAGTCTACAGCCTACTTTGTCTATTATGTGTGTAACTTAAAATCATTGGAATAATTATTTTTGCATCAACATTCATGTACGTGCCAAATAATACGTGCAGTACACCTTCATACGCTATTGATTATTTCCTGTAAATCAAGAATTTTAATATAATGTACAAAATATATAAAATTTAGCACTAAAATTGTCGCACATATATTTAAAAATTAATTGGAGTGAAGTATTTTTCAAAAATTCCTAGAATGTAAGGCCAACGTAAGATTTTACACGGAACTAGTTTCCATTTTCGCGCGTAAGACTACGTCATAAAGACAGGGGAGGGGGTATAGAAAGCGGACTTCAGACGCGCAGCGTAGACTTCCCTTAGTCATCTTACGACTGTGCTGTGAGGAGGGTGTTTTGCTCGGTGGTTTCAAATACTTTGTGTGCAGTTGTGTGAATCTCTTCTGTTTTGTTCTACAACAAACACGAGCCGGATACAGGTTGGTATACATTTTACTTACTCAATAATTGGGTGAAATAGTTGAGAAAGCATGGCGAGGACAAAGAAGGTACTTTCAAAAACAAACGCCAACAAGCCAGAAACAGAACGGTTACTAACATGGATTGACGAAGTTCGCCGCAAAAGATCAAAGTGTCGCCGAATGCGCAGACGCGATTTACGGATTGAAGCAATGCTGACGTGCGCTCTTTCCAAAGCTAAAAATGATATACGCATCCGGCGATTATCAGCAGCTTCAAAATGGCAGAAATTTAAAAAACAATGCTTGAAGAAGAAGGTAAATTATACAAATTATGAACTCTACAATGGTGAAGACACGGAAAATCCGGGATCGTCTCAACAGAATCTCCGGGAGGAGCCATCGTGTCCTGAAGTGGGCAGTTTAGACGATGTCGTGTCTAAGTTGGCAGAAATAAAAGTAACGTTACAACGCTGAAGTAGCGGGAAAAATGCAAGCGATCAGGTTTGGAATACCTAACTGTGACAAGAGGATTTCTCGCATCGTTTTATCTACCAAATGCGTAGAGATTTCAACAACTAAATGGAATCTCGAGCGATTACGGAGCACCGTGTATTACGTCGGTGCTGCAAGAATAGAAATCGCATTACTATCTTGATGTATATATGGATATTTTTTGTTTGCAGTCTCACCGTACGAGATGGCATTGGGACAAGCGGAGGGAGTTGGTGTTTGCAGCGATGCTGAAGCGTACTGCACGCTCGAGGACCCCATGTTCTCCAGTCTCTGCGCCTTTCATTGGTTTGGTTTATATATTATATTATATGTATTGGTTTGGTAATATACGTAATAATGAGCGTTCGAGGTATGTTCGAAGAGTGTTTGATCCGATATTTTTTATTTTCAGAAATATATACTTTGTATGTTTTATAGTTTGAAGAAATTTTGTATAGTACATTTTAGCTTGTAGATTTAGTAGTATCGTTTCTAATATTCGCTCCATTATTCTGTACGTCAAGATTTTGTATATTTGCTCAATGTTGATTAACAGTTTTGTAGACTTTAAGAAATGAAATGAAATTAATAAAATTTGGAAAACGTGTACAATTTTTCTGCAATCTTCTAGTTCATATTAATGGCAAAAATGCTTTTCTGCCCCGCATACTACACATAACGAAATTCTGTCGCAGGCAAGAGACCCGTACATGTGCCCAGGCTGTTGGCCGTCATCGGCAACAGTATTTGGCCTGTCTCTGTATGAGATAAGGAACGACGAGAGAGGATTGGTACGGCATAAAGAAGGGGGGAAATGTCTTTCTTTTTAGAAAATAGTGCATGAAGTTTTCTGGCTGATGAATGGGTTGCACCATGATCAAGTTGTACATAAACGTCTCATCACTCCGCGCTTCCGTATCTTGAACATCCAAGCATCAACTAATTCGAAAATCGTTTGACACGCGATACTCATAGGCTTATTGTGACGAACTACAGCAAATTGTAGCAAATCTTATTTGGTGGGCTCTAATACCTTTTGTACGTTATCTGTGCTAATGTGTCTTCTCATGTCCAGAAAAGTGTTTTCATAGCTTGTACCACCAGGTTGTATGCGAGTTGTCGAAGCACACAAGACAAGCCTCCACTGAATATCAATAAGGAGAGACTTCGCTAGGGTTAATGGCCCCCCCTAACGCCAATTCAATATTCAGGAAATATTAGGACTGGCTAGAACTAGAGAACGCGTGAAGGGGGTGCAACTGAAGTTAATTCATAAGAGAATCCTGGAGCATCCCTGTCATACGCGTCGGGTGGTCATCGTGGAGTTTTTGTCGGTAAGAGTCCGACACTACTCTGCTGTTACGCAATTACTGCAACAGCGGTCCATGAGGATTTCTCCACGTAAAAAAAAAAAAAAAAAAAATTTGTATGTGAGTTACTCTGGCTTATCAATATGCCCTGTTCAAAGTTGGCCATGAGGAGTACTGTCACAGGCGTCTATCTTCCTTAATAAGAGCTGTACGGGATCGAATAATGAGACTACCAATATGTGTACTCGTTAGTGTATTTAAAACAGATCTTGTCGCAAAACGATATCTATACGGACGTTTAGTCACAGTTTATACTGAATCGTTTGCGATCACGTTCGTTTAGTCATAATCGTCAGAAGGAGGTCAAAAGATACAAATTCGTCTTGTCTTACGGATACATGTAGCGGCGCCATTGTTTTGCCCGGAGCTTATAATTCCTTACAATTCATCTTGATATTCCGAAGCAAAACAACAACATGGTTTGAAGCAAATTCTAACTCTTTTGACGCTACAGAGCTTTTTAAGGCATGGATAAATTGAATGCATCTTTGTTGAGTCTAGATGATCCAGAATGGCGAACTACCGCAAGTAGAGCAACTAATCGAAATACTAGACATGCACATATACGTAATATGTTTAACATGGATAGGAAACTGTTTTGAAATTTAACAATCATTGCAATAATTACATCGGTTCGGAAGTCGTGTTACTAGATACTTATTGTAATATCGTAAAGTAATTCGAATTAGAAATCAGTTGAAAATAGAAAAACCGTGTACGTCGTGTTTCTGTGGTTCGTTTACATTTAAGAGTGCCTACGTGACTAAAGGCACGTAGTTGGTAGTTCTTACATAGGAAGGAGGGAAACAATAGACAACGTTAGAAGAAGGACGGTTTCGCTACGCAAGGCGAGTCGAAAAGTGTGCGTGTTGCGAGAATCAGAGCTAATTGAGTCGTCGAAGAGTAGAGTAGTTAGAGGTATCGAATCGTCGAAGAGTAGAGTTGTGAGAATTGATAGAGTTGTTAGAGAGAGAGTGTCTGTGTGTTAGATTCGTTGTGACGAGAGTGGTCAAATAACTGTAAAGTTATTTGATATAGATACGAGTATTGCATTTAGTTTCCGTTAAATAAATATCGTTTCCTGTCCAATTTATATATGTATATTCAATTTAATATTAATAAGTTGCAAGTAATCGGGAAAAAATTTCTATCCTTATTATCCGATATTACATTATTTTCACAGATTTCAATTCATTTATCCATTGATTGATATTAGGACAAATGAGGAACTTCGCATCTTGTTACATTAACAAATAAAATGTATTGTTCCTGATAAATTGTATGCAGAATAGTATTGGAAATAAAAGACTGGTTTATATTACGGTTCAAGTGACTGATAGTAGGAAAGCAGCGAAGGAAAGTGAGGCAACGTATTATAAAATTGAATCCCTAATTATAGCATGTAGATAGTATTTTGAGTGTGGAAGGAGGACGAAATTATGCACACTCCTTTTTCAATTCCAAGGAAAAACATCATCGATGAGTCAGTTGTCAAAACACGATGGAAATTGCTCGTTGTTAATTGAGCAAGTTTGATATAATTACACAAGCTAAAGATTTTACTTGAAGTTTGTTTGAAGAAATTTATTTTTGCTTATACCTGATGTCAAGCGCGGTATTAAGTATCATGCTTTTATAACTATTGTTTTAAATATTTTTGTGTTGAAATATTGTCGTTTGGGTGTCTGTTTTGTACTGGAGGAGTACCCGAAATAATTATACTCGTCGTGTACAGCTAAACAGCTACAGGCAGTTGTTTGTATTCCTGGAACGCGTTGGATTCGTGTTCGTATGGTACGTTGATTGGAATGACTTAGAGGTGGGTTATTGGGGGTGTGAGTAATTATGTTTCAGCCTGGATTGGATAGAGAACGCGTTTAATCGACGTTTAAAGATCCGCTTAAGATACACATGCTCTGGTAGTTTCTAATTGGATCGTTATAGATGTCGTATCCTTTCTGCTAAATACGTTTTGGGAGACATTAAGATGAAAAAGGTCATATTTTTATCTCGTAATGTAATGTAAATTTCGATGATTTGGCTGCATTGGTTGATTTTATGTATCAGGGTGAAGTAAATGTGGTTAGGGAACAATTGGCTAGTTTTTTAACAACTGCTGAACTGCTTGCTGTTCAGGGCCTTGCCGATGGTATAGGAAAAGATAATGATAGTTTAGTAGAGGTATGTTTTCAAAATTGTTAAATATGATTAGATATTTTCTGCTTAAATTAAAATAATACACTTGTATCACGTCAAACTGTGTTTCGGGATGACATTTTTATATCAACGTTATTGTTTCTGTATTCGTAATGACGCAATTTTATTTGATACTAGTGCTTCAAAAAAATAATTAAAAGTCAATAGATCTTGTTCATATATTTGATTTGAATGTAATATAATATATTATTTTTACAAGATTTATGTTCCATATACATATACATTTATTTAGTTACTATTCTCTGCTTATTTCATACGAATTTCATAGTCTACAGCCTACTTTATCTATTATGTGTGTAACTTAAAATCATTGGAATAATTATTTTTGCATCAGCATTAATGTACGTGCCAAATAATACGTGCAGTACACCTTCATACGCTATTGATTATTTCCTGTAAATCAAGAATTTTAATATAATGTACAAAATATATAAAATTTAGCACTAAAATTGTCGCACATATATTTAAAAATTAATTGGAGTGAAGTATTTTTCATAAATTCTTAGAATGTAAGGCCAACGTAAGATTTTACACGGAGCTAGTTTCCATTTTCGCGCGTAAGACTACGTCATAAAGACAGGGGAGGGGGTATAGAAAGCGGACTTCAGACGCGCAGCGTAGACTTCCCTTAGTCATCTTACGACTGTGCTGTGAGGAGGGTGTTTTGCTCGGTGGTTTCAAATCCTTTGTGTGCAGTTGTGTGAATCTCTTCTGTTTTGTACTACAACAAACACGAGCCGGATACAGGTTGGTATACATTTTACTTACTCAATAATTGGGTGAAATAGTTGAGAAAGCATGGCGAGGACAAAGAAGGGACTTTCAAAAACAAACGCCAACAAGCCAGAAACAGAACGGTTACTAACATGGATTGACGAAGTTCGCCGCAAAAGATCAAAGTGTCGCCGAATGCGCAGACGCGATTTACGGATTGAAGCAATGCTGACGTGCGCTCTTTCCAAAGCTAAAAATGATTTACGCATCCGGCGATTATCAGCAGCTTCAAAATGGCAGAAATTTAAAAAAACAATGCTTGAAGAAGGTAAATTATACAAATTATGAACTCTACAATGGTGAGGACACGGAAAATCCGGGATCGTCTCAACAGAATCTCCGGGAGGAGCCATCGTGTCCTGAAGTGGGCAGTTTAGACGATGTCGTGTCTAAGTTGGCAGAAATAAAAGTAACGTTACAACGCTGAAGTAGCGGGAAAAATGCAAGCGATCAGGTTTGGAAGACCTTACTGTGACAAGAGGATTTCTCGCATCGTTTTATCTACCAAATGCGTAGAGATTTCAACAACTAAATGGAATCTCGAGCGATTACGGAGCACCGTGTATTACGTCGGTGCTGCAAGAATAGAAATCGCATTACTATCTTGATGTATATATGGATATTTTTTGTTTGCAGTCTCACCGTACGAGATGGCATTGGGACAAGCGGAGGGAGTTGGTGTTTGCAGCGATGCTGAAGCGTACTGCACGCTCGAGGACCCCATGTTCTCCAGTCTCTGCGCCTTTCATTGGTTTGGTTTATATATTATATTATATGTATTGGTTTGGTAATATACGTAATAATGAGCGTTCGAGGTATGTTCGAAGAGTGTTTGATCCGATATTTTTAATTTTCAGAAATATATACTTTGTATGTTTTATAGTTTGAAGAAAATTTGTATAGTACATTTTAGCTTGTCGATTTAGTAGTATCGTTTCTAATATTCGCTCCATTATACTGTACGTCAAGATTTTGTATATTTGCTTAATGTTGATTAACAGTTTTGTAGACTTTAAGAAATGAAATGAAATTAATAAAATTTGGAAAATGTTTACAGTTTTTCTGCAATCTTCTAGTTCATATTAATGGCAAAAATGCTTTTCTGCCCCGCATACTACACATAACGAAATTCTGTCGCAGGCAAGAGACCCGTACATGTACCCAGGCTGTTGGCCGTCATCGGCAACATTATTTGGCCTGTCTCTGTATGAGATAAGGAACGACGAGAGAGGATTGGTACGGCATAAAGAAGGGGGGAAATGTCTTTCTTTTTAGAAAATCATGCATGAAGTTTTCTGGCTGATGAATAGGTTGCACCATGATCAAGTTGTACATAAACGTCTCATCACTCCGCGCTTCCGTATCTTGAACATCAGAGCATCAACTAATTCGAAAATCGTTTGACACGCGATACTCATAGGCTTATTGTGACGAACTACAGCAAATTGTAGCAAATCTTATTTGGTGGGCTCTAATACCTTTTGTACTTTATCTGTGCTAATGTGTCTTCTCATGTCCAGAAAAGTGTTTTCACCACTTGTACCACCAGGTTGTATGCGAGTTGTCGAAGCACACAAGACAAGCCTCCACTGAATATCAATAAGGAGAGACTTCGCTAGGGGTAATGGCCCCCCCTAACGCCAATTCAATATTCAGGAAATATTAGGACTGGCTAGAACTAGAGAACGCGTGAAGGGGGTGCAACTGAAGTTAATTCATAAGAGAATCCTGGAGCATCCCTGTCATACGCGTCGGGTGGTCATCGTGGAGTTTTAGTCGGTAAGAGTCCGACACTACTCTGCTGTTACGCAATTACTGCAACAGCGGTCCATGAGGATATCTCCACGTAAAAAAAAAAAAAAATTTGTATGTGAGTTACTCTGGCTTATCAATATGCCCTGTTCAAAGTTGGCCATGAGGAGTACTGTCACAGGCGTCTATCTTCCTTAATAAGAGCTGTACGGGATCGAATAATGAGACTACCAATATGTGTACTCGTTAGTGTATTTAAAACAGATCTTGTCGCAAAACGATATCTATACAGACGTTTAGTCACAGTTTATACTGAATCGTTTGCGATCACGTTCGTTTAGTCATAATCGTCAGAAGGAGGTCAAAAGATACAAATTCGTCTTGTCTTACGGATACATGTAGCGGCGCCATTGTTTTGCCCGGAGCTTATAATTCCTTACAATTCATCTTGATATTCCGAAGCAAAACAACAACATGGTTTGAAGCAAATTCTAACTCTTTTGACGCTACAGAGCTTTTTAAGGCATGGATAAATTGAATGCATCTTTGTTGAGTCTAGATGATCCAGAATGGCGAACTACCGCAAGTAGAGCAACTAATCGAAATACTAGACATGCACATATACGTAATATGTTTAACATGGATAGGAAATTGTTTTGAAATTTAACAATCATTGCAATAATTACATCGGTTCGGAAGTCGTGTTACTAGATACTTATTGTAATATCGTAAAGTAATTCGAATTAGAAATCAGTTGAAAATGGAAAAACCGTGTACGTCGTGTTTCTGTGGTTCGTTTACATTTAAGAGTGCCTACGTGACTAAAGGCACGTAGTTGGTAGTTCTTACATAGGAATGAGGGAAACAATAGACAACGTTAGAAGAAGGACGGTTTCGCTACGCAAGGCGAGTCGAAAAGTGTGCGTGTTGCGAGAATCAGAGCTAATTGCGTCGTCGAAGAGTAGAGTAGTTAGAGGTATCGAATCGTCGAAGAGTAGAGTTGTGAGAATTGATAGAGTTGTTAGAGAGAGAGAGTGTCTGTGTGTTAGATTCGTTGTGACGAGAGTGGTCAAATAACTGTAAAGTTATTTGATATAGATACGAGTATTGCATTTAGTTTCCGTTAAATAAATATCGTTTCCTGTCAAATTTATATATGTATATTCAATTTAATATTAATAAGTTGCAAGTAATCGGGAAAAAATTTCTATCCTTATTTTCCGATATTACATTATTTTCACAGATTTCAATTCATTTATCCATTGATTGATATTAGGACAAATGAGGAACTTCGCATCTTGTTACATTAACAAATAAAATGTATTGTTCCTGATAAATTGTATGCAGAATAGTATTGGAAATAAAAGACTGGTTTATATTACGGTTCAAGTGACTGATAGTAGGAAAGCAGCGAAGGAAAGTGAGGCAACGTATTATAAAATTGAATCCCTAATTATAGCATGTAGATAGTATTTTGAGTGTGGAAGGAGGACGAAATTATGCACACTCCTTTTTCAATTCCAAGGAAAAACATCATCGATGAGTCAGTTGTCAAAACACGATGGAAATTGCTCGTTGTTAATTGAGCAAGTTTGATATAATTACACAAGCTAAAGATTTTACTTGAAATTTGTTTGAAGAAATTTATTTTTGCTTATACCTGATGTCAAGCGCGGTATTAAGTATCATGCTTTTATAACTATTGTTTTAAATATTTTTGTGTTGAAATATTGTCGTTTGGGTGTCTGTTTTGTACTGGAGGAGTACCCGAAATAATTATACTCGTCGTGTACAGCTAAACAGCTACAGGCAGTTGTTTGTA
>NW_022885206.1:0-13186 GCF_011952205.1 Bombus bifarius
TTTTTGTTTGCAGTCTCACCGTACGAGATGGCATTGGGACAAGCGGAGGGAGTTGGTGTTTGCAGCGATGCTGAAGCGTACTGCACGCTCGAGGACCCTATGTTCTCCAGTCTCTGCGCCTTTCATTGGTTTGGTTTATATATTATATTATATGTATTGGTTTGGTAATATACGTAATAATGAGCGTTCGAGGTATGTTCGAAGAGTGTTTGAGCCGATATTTTTTATTTTCAGAAAAATATACTTTGTATGTTTTATAGTTTGAAGAAAATTTGTATAGTACATTTTAGCTTGTAGATTTAGTAGTATCGTTTCTAATATTCGCTCCATTATACTGTACGTCAAGATTTTGTATATTTGCTTAATGTGGATTAACAGTTTTGTAGACTTTAAGAAATGAAATGAAATTAATAAAATTTGGAAAATGTTTACAGTTTTTCTGCAATCTTCTAGATCATATTAATGGCAAAAATGCTTTTCTGCCCCGCATACTACACATAACGAAATTCTGTCGCAGGCAAGAGACCCGTACATGTACCCAGGCTGTTGGCCGTCATCGGCAACATTATTTGGCCTGTCTCGGTATGAGATAAGGAACGACAAGAGAGGATTGGTACGGCATAAAGAAGGGGGGAAGTGTCTTTCTTTTTAGAAAATCGTGCATGAAGTTTTCTGGCTGATGAATGGGGTGCACCCTGATCAAGTTGTACATAAACGTCTCATCACTCCGCGCTTCCGTATCTTGAAAATCCAAGCATCAACTAATTCGAAAATCGTTTGACACGCGATACTCATAGGCTTATTGTGACGAACTACAGCAAATTGTAGCAAATCTTATTTGGTGGGCTCTAATACCTTTTGTACGTTATCTGTACTAATGTGTCTTCTCATATCACGAAAAGTGTTTTCATAGCTTGTATCACCAAGTTGTATGCGAGTTGTCGAAGCACACAAGACAACCCTCCACTGAATATCAATAAGGAGAGACTGCGCTAGGGGTAATGGCCCCCCCCTAACGCCAATTCAATATTCAGGAAATATTAGGACTGGCTAGAACTAGAGAACGCGTGATGGGGGTGCAACTGAAGTTAATTCATAAGAGAATCCTGGAGCATCCCTGTCATACGCGTCGGGTGGTCATCGTGGAGTTTTAGTCGGTAAGAGTCCGACACTACTCTGCTGTTACGCAATTACTGCAACAGCGGAGTGTCCATGAGGATTTCTCCACGTAAAAAAAAAAAAAAATTTGTATGTGAGTTACTCTGGCTTATCAATATGCCCTGTTCAAAGTTGGCCATGCTGAATACTGTCACAGGCGTCTATCTTCCTTAATAAGAGCTGTACGGGATCGAATAATGAGACTACCAATATGTGTACTCGTTAGTGTATTTAAAACAGATCTTGTCGCAAAACGATATCTATACAGACGTTTAGTCACAGTTTATACTGAATCGTTTGCGATCACGTTCGTTTAGTCATAATCGTCAGAAGGAGGTCAAAAGATACAAATTCGTCTTGTCTTACGGATACATGTAGCGGCGCCATTGTTTTGCCCGGAGCTTATAATTCCTTACAATAGCTCTTGATATTCCGAAGCAAAACAACAACATGGTTTGAAGCAAATTCTAACTCTTTTGACGCTACAGAGCTTTTTAAGGCATGGATAAATTGAATGCATCTTTGTTGAGTCTAGATGATCCAGAATGGCGAACTACCGCATGTAGAGCAACTAATCGAAATACTAGACATGCACATATACGTAATATGTTTAACATGGATAGGAAATTGTTTTGAAATTTAACAATCATTGCAATAATTACATCGGTTCGGAAGTCGTGTTACTAGATACTTATTGTAATATCGTAAAGTAATTCGAATTAGAAATCAGTTGAAAATAGAAAAACCGTGTACGTCGTGTTTCTGTAGTTCGTTTACATTTAAGAGTGCCTACGTGACTAAAGGCACGTAGTTGGTAGTTCTTACATAGGAATGAGGGAAACAATAGACAACGTTAGAAGAAGGACGGTTTCGCTACGCAAGGCGAGTCGAAAAGTGTGCGTGTTGCGAGAATCAGAGCTAATTGAGTCGTCGAAGAGTAGAGTAGTTAGAGGTATCGAATCGTCGAAGAGTAGAGTTGTGAGAATTGATAGAGTTGTTAGAGAGAGAGTGTGTCTGTGTGTTAGATTCGTTGTGACGAGAGTGGTCAAATAACTGTAAAGTTATTTGATATAGATACGAGTATTGCATTCAGTTTCCGTTAAATAAATATCGTTTCCTGTCCAATTTATATATGTATATTCAATTTAATATTAATAAGTTGCAAGTAATCGGGAAAAAATTTCTATCCTTATTTTCCGATATTACATTATTTTCACAGATTTCAATTCATTTATCCATTGATTGATATTAGGACAAATGGGGAACTTCGCATCTTATTACATTAACAAATAAAATGTATTGTTCTTGATAAATGGTATGCAGAATAGTATTGGAAATAAAAGACTGGTTTATATTACAGTTCAAGTGACTGATAGTAGGAAAGCAGTGATGGAAAGTGAGGCAACGTATTATAAAATTGAATCCCTAATTATAGCATGTAGATAGTATTTTGAGTGTGGACGGAGGAAAATTATGCACATTCCTTTTTCAATTCCAAGGAAAAACATCATCGATGAGTCAGTTGTCAAAACACGATGGAAATTGCTCGTTGTTAATTGAGCAAGTTTGATATAATTACACAAGCTAAAGATTTAACTTGAAATTTGTTTGAAGAAATTTATTTTTGCTTATACCTGATGTCAAGCGCGGTATTAAGTATCATGCTTTTATAACTATTGTTTTAAATATTTTTGTGTTGAAATATTGTCGTTTGGGTGTCTGTTTTGTACTGGAGGAGTACCCGAAATAATTATACTCGTCGTGTGCAGCTAAACAGCTACAGGCAGTTGTTTGTATTCCTGGAACGCGTTGGATTCGTGTTCGTATGGTACGTTGATTGGAATGACTTAGAGGTGGGTTACTGGGGGTGTGAGTAATTATGTTTCAGCCAGGATTGGATAGAGAACGCGTTTAATCGACGTTTAAAGATCCGCTTAAGATACACATGCTCTGGTAGTTTCTAATTGGATCGTTACAGATGTCGTATCCTTTCTGCTAAATACGTTTTTGGGAGACATTAAGATGAAAAAGGTCATATTTTTATCTCGTAATGTAATGTAAATTTCGATGATTTGGCTGCATTGGTTGATTTTATGTATCAGGGTGAAGTAAATGTGGTTCGGGAACAATTGGCTAGTTTTTTAACAACTGCTGAACTGCTTGCTGTTCAGGGCCTTGCCGATGGTATAGGAAAAGATAATGATAGTTTAGTAGAGGTATGTTTTTCAAAATTGTTAAATATGATTAGATATTTTCTGCTTAAATTAAAATAATACACTTGTATCACGTCAAACTGTGTTTCGGGATGACATTTTTATATCAACGTTATTGTTTTTGTATTCGTAATGACGCAATTTTATTTGATACTAGTGCTTCAAAAAAATAATTAAAAGTCAATAGATCTTGTTCATATATTTGATTTGAATGTAATTTAATATATTATTTTTACAAGATTTATGTTCCATATACATATACATTTATTTAGTTACTATTCTCTGCTTATTTCATACGAATTTCATAGTCTACAGCCTACTTTATCTATTATGTGTGTAACTTAAAATCATTGGAATAATTATTTTTGCATCCACATTAATGTACGTGCCAAATAATACGTGCAGTACACCTTCATACGCTATTGATTATTTCCTGTAAATCAAGAATTTTAATATAATGTACAAAATATATAAAATTTAGCACTAAAATTGTCGCACATATATTTAAAAATTAATTGGAGTGAAGTATTTTTCAAAAATTCTTAGAATGTAAGGCCAACGTAAGATTTTACACGGAACTAGTTTCCATTTTCGCGCGTAAGACTACGTCATAAAGACAGGGGAGGGGGTATAGAAAGCGGACTTCAGACGCGCAGCGTAGACTTCCCTTAGTCATCTTACGACTGTGCTGTGAGGAGGGTGTTTTGCTCGGTGGTTTCAAATCCTTTGTGTGCAGTTGTGTGAATCTCTTCTGTTTTGTTCTACAACAAACACGAGCCGGATACAGGTTGGTATACATTTTACTTACTCAATAATTGGGTGAAATAGTTGAGAAAGCATGGCGAGGACAAAGAAGGGACTTTCAAAAACAAACGCCAACAAGCCAGAAACAGAACGGTTACTAACATGGATTGACGAAGTTCGCCGCAAAAGATCAAAGTGTCGCCGAATGCGCAGACGCGATTTACGGATTGAAGCAATGCTGACGTGCGCTCTTTCCAAAGCTAAAAATGATTTACGCATCCGGCGATTATCAGCAGCTTCAAAATGGCAGAAATTTAAAAAACAATGCTTGAAGAAGAAGGTAAATTATACAAATTATGAACTCTACAATGGTGAGGACACGGAAAATCCGGGATCGTCTCAACAGAATCCCCGGGAGGAGCCATCGTGTCCTGAAGTGGGCAGTTTAGACGATGTCGTGTCTAAGTTGGCAGAAATAAAAGTAACGTTACAACGCTGAAGTAGCGGGAAAAATGGAAGCGATCAGGTTTGGAAGACCTAACTGTGACAAGAGGATTTCTCGCATCGTTTTATCTACCAAATGCGTAGAGATTTCAACTACGAAATGGAATCTCGAGCGATTACGGAGCAGCGTGTATTACGTCGGTGCAGCAAGAATAGAAATCGCATTACTATCTTGATGTATATATGGATATTTTTTGTTTGCAGTCTCACCGTACGAGATGGCATTGGGACAAGCGGAGGGAGTTGGTGTTTGCAGCGATGCTGAAGAGTACTGCACGCTCGAGGACCCCATGTTCTCCAGTCTCTGCGCCTTTCATTGGTTTGGTTTATATATTATATTATATGTATTGATTTGGTAATATACGTAATAATGAGCGTTCGAGGTATGTTCGAAGAGTGTTTGATCCGATATTTTTTATTTTCAGAAATATATACTTTGTATGTTTTATAGTTTGAAGAAAATTTGTATAGTACATTTTAGCTTGTAGATTTAGTAGTATCGTTTCTAATATTCGCTGCATTATTCTGTACGTCAAGATTTTGTATATTTGCTTAATGTTGATTAACAGTTTTGTAGACTTTAAGAAATGAAATGAAATTAATAAAATTTGGAAAGTGTTTACAGTTTTTCTGCAATCTTCTAGTTCATATTAATGGCAAAAATGCTTTTCTGCCTCGCATACTACACATAACGAAATTCTGTCGCAGGCAAGAGACCCGTACATGTACCCAGGCTGTTGGCCGTCATCGGCAACATTATTTGGCCTGTCTCTGTATGAGATAAGGAACGACGAGAGAGGATTGGTACGGCATAAAGAAGGGGGGAAATGTCTTTCTTTTTAGAAAATCGTGCATGAAGATTTCTGGCTGATGAATGGGTTGCACCGTGATCAAGTTGTACATAAACGTCTCATCACTCCGCGCTTCCGTATCTTGAACATCCAAGCATCAACTAATTCGAAAATTGTCTGACGCGCGAAACTCATAGGCTTATTGCCCCCCCCCTAACGCCAATTCAATACTCAGGAAATATTAGGACTGGCTAGAACTGGAGAACGCGTGTAGGGGTGCAACTGAGGTTAATTCATAAGAGAATCCTGGAGCACCACTGTCATAAGCGTCGGGTAGTCATCCTGGAGTTTTAGTCCGTAAGAGTCCGACACTACTCTGCTGTTACGCAATTACTGCAGCAGTGGAGTGTCCATGAGGTTTTCTCCACGTAAAAAAAAAAAAAAATTTGTATGTGAGTTACTCTGGCTTATCAATATGCCCTGTTCAAAGTTGGCCAAGCTGAATACTGTCACAGTCCTCTATTTTCCATAATAAGAGCTGTAGGGGATCGAATAATGAGACTACCAATATGTGTACTCGTTAGTGTATTGAAAACAGATCTTGTCGCGAAACGATATCTATACAGACGTGTAGTCACAGTTTATACTGAATCGTTTGCGATGACGTTCGTTTAGTCATAATCGTCAGAATAGCGTCAAAAGATACAAATTCGTCTTGTTTTACGGTTACATGTAGCGGCGCCATTGTGTTGCCCGGAGCTTATAATTCCTTGCAATACCTCTTGATTTTCCGAAGCAAAACAACAACATGGTTTGAAGCAAATTCTAACTCTTGTGCCGCTACAGATCTTTTTAAGGCATGGATAAATTGAATGCATCTTTGTTGAGTCTAGATGATCCAGAATGGCGAACTACCGCAAGTAGAGCAACTAATCGAAATACTAGACATGCACATATACGTAATATGTTTAACATGGATAGGGAATTGTTTTGAAATTTAACAATCATTGCAGTAATTACATCGGTTCGGAAGTCGTATTACTAGATACTAATTGTAATATCGTAAAGTAATTCGAATTAGAAATCAGTTGAAAATAGAAAAACCGTGTACGTCGTGATTCTGTGGTTCGTTTACATTTAAGAGTGCCTACGTGACTGAAGGCACGTAGTTGGCAGTTCTTACATAGGTATGAGGGAAACAATAGACAACGTTAGAAGAAGGACGGTTTCGCTACGCAAGGCGAGTCGAAAAGTGTGCGTGTTGCGAGAACCAGAGCTAATTGAGTCGTCGAAGATTAAAGTCGTTAGAGGTATCGAGTCGTCGAAGAGTAGAGTTGTGAGAATTGATAGAGTTGTTAGAGAGAGCGAGTGTGTGTGTGTTAGATTCGTTGTGACGAGAGTGGTCAAATAACTGTAAAGTTATTTGATATAGATACGAGTATTGCATTTAGTTTCCGGTAAACAAATATCGTTTCCTGTCCAATTTATATATGTATACTCAATTTAATATTAATAAGTTGCGAGTAATCGGGAAAAAATTTCTATCCTTATTTTCCGATATTACATTATTTTCACAGATTTCAATTCACTTATCCATTGATTGATATTAGGACAAATGAGGAACTTCGCATCTTATTAGATTAACAAATAAAATGTATTGTTCCTGATAAATGGTATGCAGAATAGTATTGGAAATAAAAGACTGGTTTATATTACAGTTCAAGTGACTGATAGTAGGAAAGCAGTGATGGAAAGTGAGGCAACGTTTTATAAAATTGAATCCCTAATTCTAGCATGTAGATAGTATTTTGAGTGTGGACGGAGGACAAAATTATGCCCTAGCCGGTCGATTTGCAACCATAAAGCGCGAACTCGATGAATACGAAACGTCTGGGAAGGCAAACAGAATCTTCCTAACATCTTGCCGCAGCTCGTTCGATGAACTTTGGAGGAGGATACTCGCGGTTCAAGAAGAGTTAGATGGGTTAGATGAGGGGAATATGCGCGTGTAGCTTCGTTATCGCAAGAGCATCGGGAGCTTGACATGCGGTTCCTAGGTCTCTTTGAGCAAATGTCAGCAACTACCCCGTCGACAACAGAAACAGGCGAGACATGCCGGAAACCAAAGCCGACCACCTTTCCAGAGGTCCGCGTGCCCCAATTCGACGGTGCCCTCGAGAACTGGACCTATTTCTACGACACGTTCTCATCCATAGTAGACTGTAACGAAAGTTTGACGAATGTCCGAAAGTTCCAGCATCTACGCTCATCTATAACTGGACGGGCCGCACAGAGTATCCAGTCATTAGAACTCACAGAGGCCAACTATCCCATCGCGCTTGACACTCTGAAGGATAAGTTCAATTGCCCCCTCCAAATCTGCATGCGCCATTGGAATTTGATGCGCAACTATCCGGAAATCAAAAAGGAAACTCCAGAATCCCTAGAGGATTTGTTGGAAACCATCAGCGTAAATCTAAAGGCGCTCGAACACCTAAAAGAGCCCGTCACATCAAATATAGCGATTATCGAATTGATCGCGTCGAAATTGCCCTCGTCCAGCCTGCGTAAATGGCAACGCACACTGCCCCGCCAACAGGTGCCATCCTATCAGCATCTGATAGACTTTCTCAAAACACGAGCGAACGGGACTCAATTCCTCTCTAAAGCGAAGGAATCAAAAGGGTCAATCCACAAACACCACAGTCAGCGAACAACCATACCGCATGGGCAAACCCTTGCTACAACCAGCAGAACGGTGGTGTGTCCGACCTGCAACGGACCTCACGAGATCAGACACTGTAAAATCTTCAAGGCCAAATCATCGACCAAACGTTTTCAGATCGTGAAGAAGGCATCGTTGTGTATAAATTGCCTAGGCAGAGGACATTCGCCGACACAGTGTACATCGGGTTCGTGTCGTATCTGCGGTCACCGACACCATACTTATCTACACCGCGAACAAACCCAGGTAGACTCACGGTCGTCGAGCGGCCGATCTTCGAGCGGTCGATCGTCGAGCGGTCGATCGGCAAGCGGTTGGTCGCCGAGCAGTCGGTCGTCGGACAGTCGCTCATCGCGCGGTCGGTCGTCGGGCAGTCGCGCACCGAGCGGTCGGTCGTCGGGTAGTCGTTCATCACACAAGCGAGCCTCCACCGAACAATCACCATCTGGATCATCGAAGTCGCGGTCGTCCCGCAAGTCGAGACGAACATCCGACACTTCACGGAAACATACATCTTCGGCTCCAAGAGGTACGAAAGAGCATGCCTCGTATGAGTCACGCTCAGCCCGGATCAAGAACACCACCCCAACCTCCTCGTCCAAGTCCCAACCGGGGCAAAACTGACTGTCCGAGACTACGACAGCAAGGGGGATCGGACTAACAAACACATCTCCCCACACCCCTCTGCATCATGATCTGTTGGCCACAGCACAGATCAAGGTTTTGAACAAACAGGCACAACCAATCCGAGCCCGAGCCTTACTCGACACTGGGACGAGCATGAACCTCATGACCCACAAGCTCGCGAATTCCCTCGGTATAAAACAAAGGAGATGTGCGATCCAGATCGGAGCCCTCGACAATTTGAGCACCACGGCAAAACGATACACCACGGCCACAATCACGTCGACGGACGGCAAGTATAAGAAAACATTGAGATTTCTTGTTATCCCAGCCATGTCGACTTTCATACCAAGCGAGCCCATCGACCCCTCGAGTCTGGGATTACCCAGAAATATTCAATTAGCCGATCCACAATTCCATTGCCCAGCCCCGATCGATGTCTTACTTAGTACCGGATCAACATTTGCGTCGCTGTGCATCGGGCAGGTCAATCTGGCGCAACCAGGCGAACCTGAACTGTGTCTACAAAAAACACGGTTCGGCTGGATAATCGGGGGGAGTCCAACGTCCCAAACCGCGATAAATACGTTCCACGCAACCACAACGGCTCTGCAAGAGGACCTCGCACGGTTTTGGGAGATCGACGAGGGACCGGCCACTACTCATCTTTCGGAATCTGAACGACTATGTGAAGAACATTTCCGAAACCATGTCCGACGAACCAAGGAAGGCAGATACATCGTTGCATTATCATTCAACGAAAAGATTTCCTCACTAGGGTCATCGAAGGCCGCTGCAATGAGCAGGCTCGCCTCTCTTCATCGTCGATTCCAACGCGACAAACAATATGAAACCGCGTATAGTGCTGTGATCCAAGAATATTTAGACTTGGGTCAATGACGAAGATCAACACGGATCACGCCACCGGCTACGGATATTATTTACCACATCACGGCGTGATCAAGGAATCGAGCGACACCACCAAGCTCCGGGTTGTGTTCGACGGCTCAGCATCAAGTACCACGGGAGTGTCTCTAAACGACGCCCTTCATACGGACCCGAAATTACAAGAAGACCTGAGAAACATCCTATTGAGATTCCGGTCATTTCAATATGTCCTTACCGGCGACATCGAGAAAATGTACCGTCAATTCATCCTACGTCCAGAAGATCGTCCTTATCAAAAGATTCTGTTGCGTACCGACAACGGAGAGATCGAAACATACCGACTCAACACCGTAACGTTCGGTCTATCCGCAGCCCCGTATCTGGCCATCCGATGTCTCAAACAGTTGGCAGAAGACGAGGGACCTTGATTTCCGAGAGCAGCGCAGATCCTGCGGCGAGACTTCTATGTCGACGATGCGTTGACCGGAGCCGATACGAAGGACGAAGCCTTATCAGTCAGGAATGATCTCACGAAATTACTTAAGCTAGCCGGTCTAAATATCCGCAAATGGGCATCAAACGATCGGGATCTGCTACGAGGGCTACCTGAAGAAGACACCAACCAGAAATTACATCTCGGTGAGTCATCCACTTTAAAAACACTCGGCGTCTTTTGGGATTCAGCCGACGATGCCATACTCTATTCGGTCAAGACGATCAGTGACACTTCCCGAGTCACAAAGCGATCAATCAGTTCAGTCATCGCACAAATCTATGATCCACTTGGATTGCTCGCGCCGGTAATCGTTCGAGCAAAAATGATTTTGCAACAAGTCTGGACATTGAAGGTAGATCGGGACGAATCCCTTCCGACAGACGTACACACAGAATGGATCAAATACCACACCCAATTGCCGTTGTTAAATGTGGTAAGGTTCCCTCGGAAGACCATCATTGAATCCGCAACGAAAATTGAGCTACGCGGATTCTGTGACGTTAGCGAAAGGGCATATGGGGCGTGCGTCTACGTGCGGACGACGGACCGAAAGAACAATATTTGGACTCGACTCCTCACGGCGCGGTCGAAGGTAGCGCCGCTCAAATCGCTTTCCATACCACGTCTCGAATTAAGCTCGAATTAACTTATTTTGACGTTCTTGATTTCGTCAATACGACAGGCCCTGGCGACCAAGATATCGCGGATAGTATACTGGACTGACTCCACCATCGTGCTCCATTGGATCAGGTCTTCGTCGCACACCTTGAAAACATTTGTGGCGAATCGAGTCGCTGAGATACAGACCAAGACCAATACCTCCGACTGGCGTCATGTGCCTACCGACGATAATCCAGCGGATCTCATCTCCCGAGGCCAGACGCCCACGGAATTCCTATGTCCGTCCATTTGGAAAAACGATCCAAGGTGGCTCCTGCAAAGCGAAAACTATTGGCCGGTCTGGAGCCCGACACCGGTAGTCGACCTCCCGGAGCAAAAGAAGACGATCTGTCTGAGGACGAATATTAGCGACAACACACTCCTCCATCGTTACTCGTCTTGGCCAAGACTAATAAGAATCGTCGCCCGGTGTCTTCGATGGAGACATAAGCAACACCTATCTGCCCATCTCACCACAGACGAACTGACTGCAGCGCACAACAGACTAATAAAAATATTACAATCCAGTCATTTCGCGCCTGAAATTCGGATCCTCCAGAAAAATCGAAGCGAGGATGTTGGAGGGAAACTACAGCCATTAAACCCCTTCCTCGACGAAGATGGGCTACTCCGGGTAAGAGGACGACTAACCAACTCCGCCATACCCTTCAGCCAAAAACACCCGATCATCCTACCGAAATCCCCGGTGACAGAGCTAATTATAGAGCAAGAGCACCGGAACAATCATCACACAGGGACACAAGCTACACTATACGCGGTGAGACTGCGCTATTGGCCGATCGACGGTCGTAGCCAGGTATGGCGCACTCTCAGAAGGTGCGTCCGATGCTGCAGAGCCAACCCTCCACCAGTGGAATACTTGATGGGTGATTTGCCAGAGGCGCGTATTACCGAATCGCGGCCGTTCACGAACGTCGGAATCGACTACTGCGGCCCATTCTACATCAAGGAGAGGAGGGACCGCAACCGACGTAAAATCAAGACGTACGCCGCCATATTCGTTTGTCTGGCGACAAAGGCGGTCCACGTAGAGTTAGTCAGCGACCTAACCACCGACGCCTTCTTGGCCGCGCTACGCCGTTTCATCTCGCGGCGAGGATACTGCGCAACGATCCTCACCGACAACGGCATCAATTTCGTCGGGGCTAATCGGGAGCTGCAAGAACTCCGGACCCTATTGCAGTCCGACGACCACCAGGATAGGGTACAGAATTTTCTCGCCGACCGACAAATACAATGGCGTTTTAATCCTCCGAACTCACCACATTTTGGCGGCTTATGGGATGCCGCGGTTAAAGCGTTCAAACGCCATCTCATCCGCGTGGTCGGCACGGAGCTCCTGACCTTTGAGCACCTCAACACCCTTGTGATCGAAATTGAAGCCATTCTCAATTCACGCCCACTGACTCCCATCTCATCCGATCCGAAAGATCCTCCTGTCCTCACTCCCGGACATTTTCTGATCGGTGACACACTAACCAGTTTACGGGAGCGTGATTTCAGGACAGTTCCATCAGGCCGGCTATCCAGTTGGCAGCGCATTCACCAGATTAAGCAGCACTGCTGGAGCAGATGGTATCGAGAATACCTAAATGAGCTAACCCGCCGCAACAAATGGGACAAGGGCAAACATAACATTCGTGAAGGCACCGTAGTAATCCTCAGGGAGGATAACGTACCCTCTATGCAGTGGCCTTTGGGCCGCGTAATCAAGATCCATCCAGGAGCCGACGGAATCATCCGGACCGCTACCGCGCAGGCGGCAACAAGCATCCTCGACTGCGACTTGCCCATCCACCCAGATCCAGACGAGGCCGAACGTCCACACGGAGCGAAGGAGGTCACCAACGACACACCTGACTCCACAGCCAGAATTTGATCGGTGCCCTCTCAACGGGGGGAGGATGTTACGCCGCCTAAAACATCTGCACGCCAGCCCGGGCGACCGGACAACAACCGACCTGCGTAACGTCACTTCGATCCTCAATAAACTTAAAGACCCACCATAACTTTCATTTCCCTGTATTGTTTCGCCCTGTGTCTTCAACCCGTTTGTCTTGAAGAATTTCTAAAGCTTAAAAATATTCTCGAGACACAGTCGGTTTTTAGAGAGGTCCTTGGGTTTATTAGTCGCACTTAAAACACGGAGAAAGCGGGTATGCACCCATTAGGAAAATCCGAATAGCCCTGTAATAAAACAAGCTAGGTTTTTCTCACGCTCACAGTCATCTATCCACCACGATGGTAGTTTCGATCGGTCGCGGAGAGACGCGATCGCGAGATATCACGTCAACGAGAGTTGTAAGTTCCCGTTACGATTAAATAATCGACGCCACGAACTGATCGATTCCCTTATTTCGAT
>NW_022885207.1:0-20222 GCF_011952205.1 Bombus bifarius
TCAAGGCCAAATCATCGACCAAACGTTTTCAGATCGTGAAGAAGGCATCGTTGGGTATAAATTGCCTAGGCAGAGGACATTCGCCGACACAGTGTACATCGGGTTCGTGTCGTATCTGCGGTCACCGACACCATACTTATCTACACCGCGAACAACCCCAGGTAGACTCACGGTCGTCGAGCGGTCGATCTTCGAGCGGTCGATCGTCGAGCGGTCGATCGGCAAGCGGTTGGTCGCCGAGCAGTCGGTCGTCGGACAGTCGCTCATCGCGCGGTCGGTCGTCGGGCAGTCGCGCACCGAGCGGTCGGTCGTCGGGTAGTCGTTCATCACACAAGCGAGCCTCCACCGAACAATCACCATCTGGATCATCGAAGTCGCGGTCGTCCCGCAAGTCGAGACGAACATCCGACACTTCACGGAAACATACATCTTCGGCTCCAAGAGGTACGAAAGAGCATGCCTCGTATGAGTCACGCTCAGCCCGGATCAAGAACACCACCCCAACCTCCTCGTCCAAGTCCCAACCGGGGCAAAACTGACTGTCCGAGACTACGACAGCAAGGGGGATCGGACTAACAAACACATCTCCCCACACCCCTCTGCATCATGATCTGTTGGCCACAGCACAGATCAAGGTTTTGAACAAACAGGCACAACCAATCCGAGCCCGAGCCTTACTCGACACTGGGACGAGCATGAACTTCATGACCGACAAGCTCGCGAATTCCCTCGGTATAAAACAAAGGAGATGTGCGATCCAGATCGGAGCCCTCGACAATTTGAGCACCACGGCAAAACGATACACCACGGCCACAATCACGTCGACGGACGGCAAGTATAAGAAAACATTGAGATTTCTTGTTATCCCAGCCATGTCGACTTTCATACCAAGCGAGCCCATCGACCCCTCGAGTCTGGGATTACCCAGAAATATTCAATTAGCCGATCCACAATTCCATTGCCCAGCCCCGATCGATGTCTTACTTAGTACCGGATCAACATTTGCGTCGCTGTGCATCGGGCAGGTCAATCTGGCGCAACCAGGCGAACCTGAACTGCGTCTACAAAAAACACGGTTCGGCTGGATAATCGGGGGGAGTCCAACGTCCCAAACCGCGATAAATACGTTCCACGCAACCACAACGGCTCTGCAAGAGGACCTCGCACGGTTTTGGGAGATCGACGAGGGACCGGCCACTACTCATCTTTCGGAATCTGAACGACTATGTGAAGAACATTTCCGAAACCATGTCCGACGAACCAAGGAAGGCAGATACATCTTTGCATTATCATTCAACGAAAAGCTTTCCTCACTAGGGTCATCGAAGGCCGCTGCAATGAGCAGGCTCGCCTCTCTTCATCGTCGATTCCAACGCGACAAACAATATGAAACCGCGTATAGTGCTGTGATCCAAGAATATTTAGACTTGGGTCAATGACGAAGATCAACACGGATCACGCCACCGGCTACGGATATTATTTACCACATCACGGCGTGATCAAGGAATCGAGCGACACCACCAAGCTCCGGGTTGTGTTCGACGGCTCAGCATCAAGTACCACGGGAGTGTCTCTAAACGACGCCCTTCATACGGACCCGAAATTACAAGAAGACCTGAGAAACATCCTATTGAGATTCCGGTCATTTCAATATGTCCTTACCGGCGACATCGAGAAAATGTACCGTCAATTCATCCTACGTCCAGAAGATCGTCCTTATCAAAAGATTCTGTGGCGTGCCGACAACGGAGAGATCGAAACATACCGACTCAACACCGTAACGTTCGGTCTATCCGCAGCCCCGTATCTGGCCATCCGATGTCTCAAACAGTTGGCAGAAGACGAGGGACCTTGATTTCCGAGAGCAGCGCAGATCCTGCGGCGAGACTTCTATGTCGACGATGCGTTGACCGGAGCCGATACGAAGGACGAAGCCTTATCAGTCAGGAATGATCTCACGAAATTACTTAAGCTAGCCGGTCTAAATATCCGCAAATGGGCATCAAACGATCGGGATCTGCTACGAGGGCTACCTGAAGAAGACACCAACCAGAAATTACATCTCGGTGAGTCATCCACTTTAAAAACACTCGGCGTCTTTTGGGATTCAGCCGACGATATCATACTCTATTCGGTCAAGACGATCAGTGACACTTCCCGAGTCACAAAGCGATCAATCAGTTCAGTCATCGCACAAATCTATGATCCACTTGGATTGCTCGCGCCGGTAATCGTTCGAGCAAAAATGATTTTGCAACAAGTCTGGACATTGAAGGTAGATCGGGACGAATCCCTTCCGACAGACGTACACACAGAATGGATCAAATACCACACCCAATTGCCGTTGTTAAATGTGGTAAGGTTCCCTCGGAAGACCATCATTGAATCCGCAACGAAAATTGAGCTACGCGGATTCTGTGACGTTAGCGAAAGGGCATATGGGGCGTGCGTCTACGTGCGGACGACGGACCGAAAGAACAATATTTGGACTCGACTCCTCACGGCGCGGTCGAAGGTAGCGCCGCTCAAATCGCTTTCCATACCACGTCTCGAATTAAGCTCGAATTAACTTATTTTGACGTTCTTGATTTCGTCAATACGACAGGCCCTGGCGACCAAGATATCGCGGATAGTATACTGGACTGACTCCACCATCGTGCTCCATTGGATCAGGTCTTCGTCGCACACCTTGAAAACATTTGTGGCGAATCGAGTCGCTGAGATACAGACCAAGACCAATACCTCCGACTGGCGTCATGTGCCTACCGACGATAATCCAGCGGATCTCATCTCCCGAGGCCAGACGCCCAAGGAATTCCTATGTCCGTCCATTTGGAAAAACGATCCAAGGTGGCTCCTGCAAAGCGAAAACTATTGGCCGGTCTGGAGCCCGACACCGGTAGTCGACCTCCCGGAGCAAAAGAAGACGATCTGTCTGAGGACGAATATTAGCGACAACACACTCCTCCATCGTTACTCGTCTTGGCCAAGACTAATAAGAATCGTCGCCCGGTGTCTTCGATGGAGACATAAGCAACACCTATCTGCCCATCTCACCACAGACGAACTGACTGCAGCGCACAACAGACTAATAAAAATATTACAATCCAGTCGTTTCGCGCCTGAAATTCGGATCCTCCAGAAAAATCGAAGCGAGGATGTTGGAGGGAAACTACAGCCATTAAACCCCTTCCTCGACGAAGATGGGCTACTCCGGGTAAGAGGACGACTAACCAACTCCGCCATACCCTTCAGCCAAAAACACCCGATCATCCTACCGAAATCCCCGGTGACAGAGCTAATTATAGAGCAAGAGCACCGGAACAATCATCACACAGGGACACAAGCTACACTATACGCGGTGAGACTGCGCTATTGGCCGATCGACGGTCGTAGCCAGGTATGGCGCACTCTCAGAAGGTGCGTCCGATGCTGCAGAGCCAACCCTCCACCAGTGGAATACTTGATGGGTGATTTGCCAGAGGCGCGTATTACCGAATCGCGGCCGTTCACGAACGTCGGAATCGACTACTGCGGCCCATTCTACATCAAGGAGAGGAGGGACCGCAACCGACGTAAAATCAAGACGTACGCCGCCATATTCGTTTGTCTGGCGACAAAGGCGGTCCACGTAGAGTTAGTCAGCGACCTAACCACCGACGCCTTCTTGGCCGCGCTACGCCGTTTCATCTCGCGGCGAGGATACTGCGCAACGATCCTCACCGACAACGGCACCAATTTCGTCGGGGCTAACCGGCAGCTGCAAGAACTCCGGACCTTATTGCAGTCCGACGACCACCAGGATAGGGTACAGAATTTTCTCGCCGACCGACAAATACAATGGCGTTTTAATCCTCCGAACTCACCACATTTTGGCGGCTTATGGGAAGTCGCGGTTAAAGCGTTCAAACGCCATCTCATCCGCGTGGTCGGCACGGAGCTTCTGAGCTTTGAGCACCTCAACACCCTTGTGATCGAAATTGAAGCCATTCTCAATTCACGCCCACTGACTCCCATCTCATCCGATCCGCAAGATCCTCCTGTCCTCACTCCCGGACATTTTCTGATCGGTGACACACTAACCAGTTTACGGGAGCGTGATTTCAGGGCAGTTCCATCAGGCCGGCTATCCAGTTGGCAGCGCATTCACCAGATTAAGCAGCACTGCTGGAGCAGATGGTATCGAGAATACCTAAATGAGCTAACCCGCCGCAACAAATGGGACAAGGGCAAACATAACATTCGTGAAGGCACCGTAGTAATCCTCAGGGAGGATAACGTACCCTCTATGCAGTGGCCTTTGGGCCGCGTAAACAAGGTCCATCCAGGAGCCGACGGAATCATCCGGACCGCTACCGCGCAGGCGGCAACAAGCATCCTCGACTGCGGTGTCAAAAGACTGGTCCCCTTACCCATCCACCCAGATCCAGACGAGGCCGAACGTCCACACGGAGCGAAGGAGGTCACCAACGACACACCTGACTCCACAGCCAGAATTTGATCGGTGCCCTCTCAACGGGGGGAGGATGTTACGCCGCCTAAAACATCTGCACGCCAGCCCGGGCGACCGGACAACAACCGACCTGCGTAACGTCACTTCGATCCTCAATAAACTTAAGGACCCACCATAACTTTCATTTCCCTGTATTGTTTCGCCCTGTGCCTTCAACCCGTTTGTCTTGAAGAATTTCTAAAGCTTAAAAATATTCTCGAGACACAGTCGGTTTTTAGAGAGGTCCTTGGGTTTATTAGTCGCACTTAAAACACGGAGAAAGCGGGTATGCACCCATTAGGAAAATCCGAATAGCCCTGTAATAAAACAAGCTAGGTTTTTCTCACGCTCACAGTCATCTATCCACCACGATGGTAGTTTCGATCGTTCGCGGAGAGACGCGATCGCGAGATATCACGTCAACGAGAGTTGTAAGTTCCCGTTACGATTAAATAATCGACGCCACGAACTGATCGATTCCCTTATTTCGATTAGGATAATAAGGGTAGTTCAATGAATTCCACAGAATTAACACAAATAAATTAACGTTTATTTTAACAAATTATCAACTAGGAAGACATAAAGAGAACAACAAAAAGAAATGTAACTGCGTTTTGCTTGTTAAGTAATGCGCGATATAAGAGATGTGTTGACGGTTCGGCTTCTCGAAGAGTTCTGCTCGCCTTTCGATTTTTCCCGTTTTTTATGGAAGGCGACCCCCACTACGTTCGGACCACGCCACATTCTTTTACGCGAGGTAAAATAACGGCCACGAATCGACGTTTCTGTAGGTCGCGCTGCTTAATGAACCATGCGCTTGCCACTACAATGTTTGTTTGCCGGGCAGCCGCGACGATCCGTCTGCGACATTATAGTGCCGCGATCGACAGTTAAGAATATGATCTATGGTAAGCCGCATGGCGTAACAATGGTAGAAGACTCCCTACTCATCCCTTCGAGCAGTAGTGCAGGTCATGACCAATCGACACCGCGGTTCGTAACCCTCACTTTTCCTAAAGAAAGTGGGAACAACGAATCCGCGTTCTTTAGGCACAGGGGCACACCCACACCGAACTTTTCTTCCGTATTAGAAAAAGAGCGACAGACAGTCTAAAAACTAACGCCTAACGCGGCAGTCTACACATAGCGCGAGAGTCGCATACTTCACGCAAATCTTTTGTCGGTTCTCGGTGTTGTCGAACATACATCTTCTCTCCTAAATATATTATAGTGCTAAGTCCATTAATACATTAATTTCCATTATAAGAGCCCTGCTCTAGCGTACATATCTATCGCATCTTCGTGCGACAAGTTGTTAACTATTTATTTCTCTACGTCAGTGTAATCTAAGTGTTGGAAATATATAATTTATAATTCTGTCAACCACAGTGTTATACAAACTCAATCACCCCAATTATCTCAACGGAAATCAGGGGATCGATCAATTCGTGGTGTCGATTGTTATAATCGTAGCTACCGTAATAAATCGTAATAGATTTACGACCCCCGTTGACGTCTCTCCGCGCGATTACGTCTCCCCGCAATTGGTCGAAATTTACATGAGGAACGTATTATAAAATTGAATCCCTAATTATGGCATGTAGATAGTATTTTGAGTGTGGACGGAGGACAAAATTATGCACATTCCTTTTTCAATTCCAAGGAAAAACATCACCGATGAGTCAGTTGTCAAAACACGATGGAAATTGCTCATTGTTAATTGAGCAAGTTTGATATAATTACACAAGCTAAAGATTTAACTTGAAATTTGTTTGAAGAAATTTATTTTTGCTTATACCTGATGTCAAGCGCAGTATTAAGTATCATGCTTTTATAACTATTGTTTTAAATAATTTTGTGTTGAAATATTGTCGTTTGGGTGTCTGTTTTGTACTGGAGGAGTACCCGAAAAAATTATATTCATCGTGTACAGCTAAACAACTACAGACAGTTGATTCTATTCCTGGAACGCATTGGATTCGTGTTTACATGGTACGTTGATTGGAATGACTTAGAGGTGGGATACTGGGAGTGTGAGTAATTATGTTTCAGCCAGGATTGGATAGAGAACGCGTTTAATCGACGTTTAAAGATCCGCTTAAAATACACATGCTCTGGTAGTTTCTAATTGGATCGTTATACATGTCGTATACTTTCTGCTAAATCCGTTTTTGGGAGACATTAAGATGAAAAAGGTCATATTTTTATCGCGTAATGTAATGTAAATTTCGATGATTTGGCTGCATTGGTTGATTTTATGTATCAGGGTGAAGTAAATGTGGTTCGGGAACAATTGGCTAGTTTTTTAACAACTGCTGAACTGCTTGCTGTTCAGGGCCTTGCCGATGGTATAGGAAAAGATAATGATAGTTTAGTAGAGGTATGTTTTTCAAAATCGTTAAATATGATTAGATATTTTCTGCTTAAATTAAAATAATACACTTGTATCACGTCAAACTGTGTTTCGGGATGACATTTTTATATCAACGTTATTGTTTTTGTATTCGCAATGACGCAATTTTATTTGATACTAGTGCTTCAAGAAAATAATTAAAATTCAATAGATCTTGTTCATATATTTGATTTGAATGTAATTTAATATATTATTTTTACAAGATTTATGTTCCATATACATATACATTTATTTAGTTACTATTCTCTGCTTATTTCATACGAATTTCATAGTCTACAGCCTACTTTAACTATTATGTGTGTAACTTAAAATCATTGGAATAATTATTTTTGCATCAACATTGATGTACGTGCCAAATAATACGTGCAGTACACCTTCATACGCTATTGATTATTTCCTGTAAATCAAGAATTTTAATATAATGTACAAAATATATAAAATTTAGCACTAAAATTGTCGCACATATATTTAAAAATTAATTGGAGTGAAGTATTTTTTAAAAATTCTTAGAATGTAAGGCCAACGTAAGATTTTACACGGAACTAGTTTCCATTTTCGCGCGTAAGACTACGTCATAAAGACAGGGGAGGGGGTATAGAAAGCGGACTTCAGACGCGCAGCGTAGACTTCCCTTAGTCATCTTACGACTGTGCTGTGAGGAGGGTGTTTTGCTCGCTGGTTTCAAATCCTTTGTGTGCAGTTGTGTGAATCTCTTCTGTTTTGTTCTACAACAAACACGAGCCGGATACAGGTTGGTATACATTTTACTTACTCAATAATTGGGTGAAATAGTTGAGAAAGCATGGCGAGGACAAAGAAGGGACTTTCAAAAACAAACGCCAACAAGCCAGAAACAGAACGGTTACTAACATGGATTGACGAAGTTCGCCGCAAAAGATCAAAGTGTCGCCGAATGCGCAGACGCGATTTACGGATTGAAGCAATGCTGACGTGCGCTCTTTCCAAAGCTAAAAATGATTTACGCATCCGGCGATTATCAGCAGCTTCAAAATGGCAGAAATTTAAAAAACAATGCTTGAAGAAGAAGGTAAATTATACAAATTATGAACTCTACAATGGTGAGGACACGGAAAATCCGGGATCGTCTCAACAGAATCCCCGGGAGGAGCCATCGTGTCCTGAAGTGGGCAGTTTAGACGATGTCGTGTCTAAGTTGGCAGAAATAAAAGTAACGTTACGACGCTGAAGTAGCGGGAAAAATGCAAGCGATCAGGTTTGGAAGACCTAACTGTGACAAGAGGATTCCTCGCATCGTTTTATCTACCAAATGCGTAGAGATTTCAACAACTAAATGGAATCTCGAGCGATTACGGAGCACCGTGTATTACGTCGGTGCTGCAAGAATAGAAATCGCATTACTATCTTGATGTATATATGGATATTTTTTGTTTGCAGTCTCACCGTACGAGATGGCATTGGGACAAGCGGAGGGAGTTGGTGTTTGCAGCGATGCTGAAGCGTACTGCACGCTCGAGGACCCCATGTTCTCCAGTCTCTGCGCCTTTCATTGGTTTGGTTTATATATTATATTGTATGTATTAATTTGATAATATACGTAATAATGAGCGTTCGAAGTATGTTCGAAGAGTGTTTGATCCGATATTTTTCATTTTCAGAAATATATACTTTGTATGTCTTATGGCTTGAAGAAAATTTGTATAGTACATTTTAGCTTGTAGATTTAGTAGTATCGTTTCTAATATTCGCTCCATTATTCTGTACGTCAAGA
This sequence comes from Bombus bifarius, assembly GCF_011952205.1. Lineage (NCBI taxonomy): Eukaryota > Metazoa > Arthropoda > Insecta > Hymenoptera > Apidae > Bombus > Bombus bifarius. The sequence goes on from NW_022885207.1 coordinate 8,656, forward strand.
TTTTGTATATTTGCTCAATGTTGATTAACAGTTTTGTAGACTTTAAGAAATGAAATGAAATTAATAAAATTTGGAAAACGTGTACAGTTTTTCTGCAATCTTCTAGTTCATATTAATTTCAAAAATGCTTTTCTGCCGCGCATACTACACATAACGAAATTATGTTGCAGGCAAGAGACCCGTACATGTACCCAGGCTGTTGGCCTTCACCGGCAACATTATTTGGCCTGTCTCTGCATGAGATAAGGAGCGACGAGAGAGGACTGATACGGCATGAAGATGGGGGGAAATGTCTTTCTTTCTAGAAAATCGTGCATGAAGTTATCTGGCTGATGAATGGGTTGCACCATGATCAAGTTGTACATAAACGTCTCATCACTCCGCGCTTCCGTATCTTGAACATCCAAGCATCAACTAATTCGAAAATCATCTGACACGCGATACTCATAGGCTTATTGTGACGAACTACAGCAAATTGTAGCAAATCTTATTTGGTGGGCTCTAATACCTTTTGTACGTTATCTGTGCTAATGTGTCTTCTCATGTCCCGAAAAGTGTTTTCATAGCTTGTACCACCAGGTTGTATGCGAGTTGTCGAAGCACACAAGACAAGCCTCCACTGAATATCAATAAGGAGAGACTTCGCTAGGGGTAATGGCCCCCCCCTAACGCCAATTCAATATTCAGGAAATATTAGGACTGGCTAGAACTAGAGAACGCGTGAAGGGGGTGCAACTGAAGTTAATTCATAAGAGAATCCTGGAGCATCCCTGTCATACGCGTCGGGTGGTCATCGTGGAGTTTTAGTCGGTAAGAGTCCGACACTACTCTGCTGTTACGCAAGCACTGCAACAGCGGAGTGTCCATGAGGATTTCTCCACGTAAAAAAAAAAAAAAAAAAATTTGTATGTGAGTTACTCTGGCTTATCAATATGCCCTGTTCAATGTTGGCCATGCTGAATACTGTCACAGGCGTCTATCTTCCTTAATAAGAGCTGTACGGGATCGAATAATGAGACTACCAATATGTGTACTCGTTAGTGTATTTAAAACAGATCTTGTCGCAAAACGATATCTATACAGACGTTTAGTCACAGTTTATACTGAATCGTTTGCGATCACCTTCGTTAAGTCATAATCGTCAGAAGGAAGTCAAAAGATACAAATTCGTCTTGTTTTACGGTTACATGTAGCGGCGCCATTGTTTTGCCCGGAGTTTATAATTCCTTACAATACCTCTTGATATTCCGAAGCAAAACAACAACATGGTTTGCAGCAAATTCTAACTCTTTTGACGCTACAGAGCTTTTTAAGGCATGGATAAATTGAACGCATCTTTGTTGAGTCTAGATGATCCAGAATGGCGAACTACCGCAAGTAGAGCAACTAATCGAAATATTAGACATGCGACTCCTTCTTATCCACTATCGATCGAAGCGAGCGACTTACACCCGTGCAGAAATTCCACTACCTACGATCCTCTTTGACCGGAAAGGCCGCGCGAAGCATACAATCGTTAGATGTCACCGAGTTAAATTATTCGATCGCTATTGACGTTCAGAAGGAAAAATTCGACTGCCACCGTCAAGTCTGCATGCGCTACTGGGACTTGATTTTTGATTATCCGAAAATAACCAAAGAGACACCCGAAGCGATAGATGATTTTCTTGAGACGGTCAAGGTAAACCTCCAAGCGTTAGAAAAACTCGGTGAACCAGTTACCTCAAATGTCGCTCTTATAAAATTATTCACGTCGAAGCTACCCTCAGCCATCATTCGCAAATGGCAGCGCACATTGCCGGACAAGAAAATGCCGTCATATAGGCATCTGGTAGACTTTCTGAAAACACGGACGAACGGCGACAGGACAAGCTCTGCATCAACCGTGATAAAAAGGGAGTCCGATCAACACAAACGTCAGCGACCGTACGCACCGCGAAGTTACGCATTCACAAGTACACATAATACGTTGGTGTGTCCGAATTGTCAAGGACAACACGAATTATGGAATTGTGATGTCTTCAAAGCGAAGTCGCCTAAAAAACGCCTTGAAATCGCCAAGAGGGCGTCTCTATGTACCAATTGTTTAGGTAAGGGACACGCTATTACTCATTGCTCCGCCGGTTCATGTCGCACCTGCAAGCAGCGACACCATACATACCTACATCAAGACCATGGTCATAGCAAATCACGACCACGTGTAAGCCGGTCATCGAGCGATCGATCATCCAACGGTCGATCACCGACCCCGCGATAGTCACATCGTTCGAGACGCGCATCCACGTCTCCCCGATCGTCTCCCCGATCGTCTCCCCGATCGTCTCCGCGAACATCTCCGAAACCTGAATCTCGGTTATCGCGAACGACGGCATCGGGATCAAATATATCGTCCAGTCCTAGACGACAAGGAAAACAATGACGTCATCAAACGACCTTGTGAGGGACCGAACCACAGAAAACGGACTCATTGATCTCGCTTCCTTGTGAACCACTGCAGCACGATTTGTTAGTCACAGCGCAGGTCAACCTATTGAACAATAAAGTTCAACCATTCCGTTGTAGAGCTCTGCTAGACACCGGCTCTAGCATGAACTTTATCACCGAAAAACTCGCTGATTCGCTAATACTTAACCAACGGAAATGTTAGGTCCCAATCGGAACACTCAACACGTTATCGACAACCTCGAAACGTTACATCACGGCCACGATCACCTCCATCGACGGCACATACGAACGCACCTTGACGTTCCTAATCATACCGACAATATCGCCTTGGGTCCCAGATCAACCCGTAGATCGCTCAATAATACATATACCGAGGAATCTCCAACTAGCCGATCCAAGATTCCATAGGCTTGCGCCGATCGAAATATTGTTGAGCGCCGGACCAACGCTAGCATCACTCTGTGTCGGCCAACTTGACATCAGTCAAGCAAACGGGCCCGACTTGCGTCTGCAAAAAACGCGATTCGGATGGGTCATCGGGGAGAGCCCAACCTCGCAATCATCAGCACTCGCATTTCACGCCTCCACGGCGGCTTTACAGGCGGACCTCGCCCGTTTTTGGGAAATCGACGAATGAACGCCCACTGCACACATTTCGGAAGCGGAACGACAGTGCGAAGAACACTTTCGAAATCACGTTCAACGCACCAACGAAGGGCGATACATGGTCGCTCTCCCATTCAACGAAACAACTCCTTCGCTTGGATTCTCTAAGACAATGGCGATGAAGCGACTCATTTCCCTCTGTCGTCGATTCCAACGAGACAAACGATTCGAAGCCGACTATCGCGCCGTGATACAAGAATATGTGGAATTAGGACACATGACGAAGATTACCACGGACAACTGCACGGACGACGGATATTTTCTGCCACATCACGGCGTGATCAAAGAGTCCAGCCAAACTACAAAACTCCGAGTTGTGTTTGACGGATCTGCACCAACCACCACCGGAGTTTCATTAAACGACGTACTTCATACGGGACCGAAACTACAAGATGACTTATTCTTCATCCTTCTAAGATTTCGTTCTCATCAATACGTCATTACAGGCGATGTCGAAAAGATGTATCGACAATTTCTTGTGCGTCCAGAGGATCGAAAATTTCAACAAATTTTGTGGCGCAATTCTGATGGAGAAGTTGACACCTATCAACTTAATACAGTGACATTCGGGCTGTCAGCGGCCCCTGATCTAGCCATTCGGTGCCTCAAACAACTGGCGGACGACGGGGGACATCGGTACCCACGAGCGGCGACGGTCTTACAGCGAGACTTCTACGTCGACGATGTTCTCACTGGAGTTGATAGAAAGGTCGAGGCACGATCATTGAGAACGGAGCTCACGGAACTGCTTAAACTAGCCGGCTTAAACATTCGAAAATGGGCATCGAACGACCGGGAACTGCTACGAGGACTTTCCGAGCAGGACATAAACGACAAGCTGCTACTAGGCGAATCGCAAACCTTCAAAACTCTGGGTGTGGTTTGGAATTCCTTTGACGATTCGATCCTATATTCCGTAAAAATTAATTCCACCGCCTCTCGAATCACGAAGAGAACAATCAGCTCCGAAATCGCCAAGATCTACGACTCCCTCGGATTATTGGCACCAGTGATCGTCCGAGCTAAGATGCTGCTCCAACGACTCTGGACTTTAAAAATTGATTGGGACGAATCTCTACCAGCTGACGTGCACACGGAATGGAGCAAATATTATGCACAGCTGCCATTATTGAATAACGTGAAGTTTCCACGTAAAACGATAATCAAGGCTGCAGCGGAAATGAATTACACGGGTTCTGTGACGCTAGCGAAAGGGCTTATGGGGCATGCGTTTACCTTCGCATCATCACTCCGGATGGTCATGTCTGGACACGACTCCTCACTGCAAAATCAAAGGTGGCTCCACTGAAATCACAAACCATTCCAAGGCTGGAACTGAGTGGAGCACTTCTTCTCGCATCATTGGCCACCACAGTCCTTCAAGCTTTACCTAGCAACATTTCTCGGACTGTTTACTGGACGGATTCTACAATCGTACTTCATTGGATCAATACATCACCCCATACGCTGAAAACCTTTGTCGCTAATCGTGTGACAGAAATTCAGCAGAAGACTCACACCTCAGATTGGCGTCACATTCCCACTGCCGATAACCCTGCAGATCTCATATCTCGAGGCCAATCACCCGAAGATTTCCTGCGACCAACCATTTGGCAACATGGTCCGGAATGGCTCCAACAACCAGAAAGATACTGGCCGACGTGGAACCCAGTACCATTAACTGAAATATCAGAGCAGAAGAAAGCAACATGTCTGGCCGTGACTCCCGCTGACCACAGTCTACTGGAGAGATTTTCTTCTTGGCCCAAGCTGATTAGAACTACCACTCGTTGCCTCCGATGGAGACAAAAACAGGATCGAGGGAGACCTCCAACCACACATGATTTAACCAATGCGCATAACAAATTGATCAAACTGTTACAACTCTGTTATTTTTCAGATGAAATCCGCACTCTCCGAACAGATCGAAATTCTGCAGTGAAGGGGAAGCTGCAACGACTCAATCCATTTCTCGACAAAGACGGGATGTTGCGAGTCGGAGGCCGACTCAGTCACTCATCAATGCCGTTCAGTCAGAAACACCCACTCATTCTACCCAAATCCTAAGTCACAGCGCTCATAATCGAGCATGAACACCTCATCAATGTCCACTCCGGAACTCAAGCTACCTTATACGCCTTAAGAAGATCTTATTGGCCTATCGACGGCCGTAGTCAAGTTTGGAGCACGCTGAAGAAGTGCGTCCGTTGCTGCCGAGCTACTCCACCTCCAGTGGATTACGTAATGGGCGACCTCCCAGCTGCACGGATAACGGAATCTCGACCGTTTACCAACGTCGGAATAGATTATTGCGGACCGTTTTACATCAAAGAACGAAAGGATCGCAACCGACGCAAAACTAAGGTATATGTAGCAATCTTTATATGTCTTGCAGTCAAAGCAGTCCACATCGAGCTGGTCAGCGACCTCACTAGCGAGGCCTTCATTGCTGCTCTGCGAAGATTCATCGCTCGCCGAGGATTCTGTGTGACAATTTACTCCGACAACGGTACCAACTTCGTTGGCGCCAACAATGAATTACGAGAGCTCCGAAATCTCCTGCAATCCGACGATCATAAGGTAAAGGTTCAGTCCTTTTTAGCCGACCGACGGATCGAATGGCTCTTCATTCCTCCCAACTCACCTCACTTCGGAGGGCTATGGGAAGCTGCAGTGAAGACCTTCAAACGACATTTCAGGCGTGTCGCAGGTAACGAGCTCTTTACATTCGAAAATTTAAATACACTTATCATTGAAATCGAGTCTATGACTCCAGTATCATCTGATCCATTACAACACAGGCTGGGGATACATGGGAGGCAGACGTAGAGAGGACGGAGCTGCGAGCGTAATCGAAATCTCCGGCAAACTGGAGAGCCTGGGCAAGGGAGGTAACCAGAATGGAGGACTAGTGCCTGTGAGCGCAAAACGGGTGTGGATGCGGGTAGTCCGGCTTGGACAAGGAGGAGTTAAAGCAAAACATACCAAGTGTGAGGTTAGGACGGTGGAGTAGCCATATTAGGACGCGTGACAACAGCGCCGCTACACGGGCTACCTGAGGAACTACCCAGACGCAGCCATATTGGCGCGTGCGCCGAAGCGCGTTGCGCGGGCCACTTGAAAGTGACAGCAACTGGCAGAGTGGCAAGTGCTGACCGAGCGACATTTCCTGCCCAACGGGGAAACGGACGCAACCATGGCGAAAGAGAAGGAGGTAGAGGAAAACGCTAGGGGACGGAGGGAAACGGAACTGGCTGCGGAGCCGCCGCACGTTAGCACCTGGAGCGTGACGAAGGCGATGCCGCCAAAGGAGGGACCCTCCCGCTTCACGCTGTACAAGGAAGGAATATGAGGAAACAACAGAGGAGGAGGAAACCCCCGCCAGAGAAGCACCCCGAGCGAAGAGAAAGAAGGCCAACGAATCCCCCGAACTCCCCGCGGACCCGGCTGAAGAAATGAGAACAGCCACAACGGCGGACATAGGTGCCAAACTGATTCGCCGGGCCGCCGAGGTGGCCAAGGCTGCCCAGGCACCCCGCAGCCACAAGGGCACGCAGGGGAAAACCCTGAAGGAGGCGGCGAGAACCATCACCGCGGCCGTGACAGAGATAGTGAGGAGAACGGACCCTGTCACCGACGTACTCGCTATAGCGCAAGGACGCATAGCAACACTGGAGGCGGCGGTAGAGGCACTCCGAAAAGAGCCGGCCTCGCGCCCCACCGCGGATGAGAGCAGCTACAGGGCGCGTCTCGCTGCAGTCGAGCACCATGTAGAGGAGATGAGGTCCTTGCTGCACCGACTGGAGGAACAACTGCAGGGAACAGAAAAAGGAGAAGGAAAGGAGGTCGCCCCTGCCGCGAACACGAGAGGGATGGAGCCTGGAGCCCCAAGCGCCCCAGCGCTCAAGGGAGGCCGAACGGCTGTCACCGAATGGCAGACCGTCGGAAGGAAAAGAAGAGGAATGAAGAAGGAGGCAGGGAAGAAGCAGCCGGCGAAGCTGATCCCCGAGACAGGGGCGGAGGGCCAGAGGAAAACTCCGGAGAGAGGATTGGAGAACGCACGAAGAGGGGGAGGCAGGGGGCCCCTCCCGCGCGCACCGCGAACGTCAGCGGTAACAATCACCCTGACGGACAAATCGAGCCAATCCTACGCGGAAGTGGTGGCTGCGGCCAAGGACAGTGTCTCCCTGACCGATCTCGGCATCAACACGATGAGGATGCGGAAGACCATCACCGGAGGTGTCATCTTAGAGGTCCCTGAGGACCAGGGAAGGGAGAAGGCCGCAGCGCTCGCAGCACAGCTGACGCGGGCTCTGGACCCGAACGAGGTCCGCGTGGCGACCCCCTTCCGAGCCGCGGAGGCAAGGGTGTCCCTGATAGACATAGCGGCCACCAAGGCGGAAATCCAGAACACCCTGGCGAGGGAGAGCGCCTGCAAGCCGGAGGACATACGGCTGAGAGAAATCCGCCCCGCCCGGAACGGTCTTGGCACCGTATGGATACGAGGCCCTGCCAGTGCAGTGAGGAAACTGGCCCAGGCTGGAAAGGTCGCCATAGGCTGGTCGACGGCGAAGGTCGAAGCCATCGAACGGAGACCGTTACAGTGCTAGAGGTGCCTTGGGATAGGACACACGGGGAAGACCTGCACCGCCAAGGAGGACAAGGGGCACCTGTGCTTCAGATGCGGCGAACCAGAGCACCAGGCGACAGCATGCACTACTGCGAGCCCGAAATGCCTGCTCTGCGAGGCGCTTTGAGCACCGTCGGTGCACAGGATGGGGGGACCGGCCTGCGCCCCCTCGAAGAAAGGCTGCAAGAGGCAGCGCGAAAGGCTCCCCGTCGCAAAGCGACCCTAAGAGCGCGAACAAGGAGGTAGGCACGGAGGAAGCCACAAACAAGGAAAGAACACCAAAGAATTGAGAATGCGCATCCTCCAGACTAACCTGGGAAGGTCAAGGCGAGCACAATACCTGCTCCACCAAACCATCCGGGAGAGCACGGTCGCCCTAGCGGTGGTGGCGGAACCATACAGAGTTCTGGATGCCCCGGAGTGGGTCGGAGACACGGACGGAATGGTTGCCGTCACCTGGACATCAACGCCCGGGGCGTACGCCCACGGAGCCCTGCTGGAACGCGGCAACGGGTATGCCGCGGTCGAGTGGGCAGGGATGATGGTGGTGGGGGTGTACGTGTCACCTAACAGCGGACGGGCAGCGTTCGAAGAATTCCTAGACGGAGTTGGCGACTGCGTCAGGCGACGACTCCCCCGACAAGTGCTCGTCCTGGGAGACTTCAACGCACACTCCACGGAATGGGGGAACGCCAGGACCAACGCGAGCGGCCGCATGCTATCAAACTGGGCCGCGGGACTTGGACTTCTGTTAGTGAACAGGGGCTCGACCAGTACCTGCGTGACGTGCAGAGGGAGCTCCATTGTTGACATAACATGGGCCTCCCCCGAGGCATTCAGGCGGATCTCAGGCTGGAGAGTGGCCGAAGGGGTCGAGACGCTGTCGGACCACCTCTACATATTCATGGAGGTGGACGCACCTGGACCTGGAATGCCGACGACAAACGACGGGCGCGGCCCGCCGAGGGGGAGACACGCTCGCCCACCACCTAGATGGAAAATAAAGGAGAGGAATGAAGATCTACTCCAGGCGGCTGCTATAGCAACAGCTTGGAGCTGGGAGGCCTCAACAACGACGACCGAAGCAGACGTGGAAGAGGAGGCCGAGAACCTCCGCCAAGCCATGATAGCAATCTGCGACGCATCCATGCCACGAGCCACACCGGGCACGGTGCGAAGCAGAGCAGTTTACTGGTGGAACCCCGACATCGCGGAACTGAGGACGAGATGTGTCCGGGCTCGAAGACAGTACCTAAGGGCCCGCCGCTGGCGACGACGCGACGAAGAAGAAGTCTCCTTGCGCTACCGGACGTACCGCGCGCTACGGCGCTCGCTACAAAGGGAAATTAAAAAAGCGAAGGACCGTGCCTGGTCCGAACTGGTCGAAACAGTCGAGTCGGACCCATGGGGGAGGCCATACAGGACGGTGACACAGAAACTACGCGCGAAGGACCCCCTGACTACGGCGGAAATGGAACCTGCGCTGCTGACGCGGATCACCGGAACGCTCTTTCCCCCACAAGAAAACAGAGCGGCGGAACGGCCACGGGAAACGACACGACCGCTGGAATGGAGGGACGACTGGGAAGTCACGGAGGAGGAGATATGTGAGGCAACCAGACGAATGTCCGCCCGCAACGTGGCACCGGGCCCGGACGGAATCCCTGGCCGGATCTGGGGGGAAGTGATGGGGGTCACGGCTCCCAGACTCCGGCACCTCTTCACAAGATGCCTGAGGGAGGGAGTCTACCTCCGGGCGTGGCGGACGGCGAGGCTGGTCCTGCTCCATAAAGAGGGCCGACCGACGACCTCGCCGTCAGCGTACCGGCCGATATGCCTACTTGACGAGGTCGGCAAACTACTCGAGAGGGTAGTCGCCGCCCGGTTGGAACGACACATAGCGGGCCAAGTGCCAGGTTTGCACGAAAGCCAGTACGGCTTCCGGAAGGGGCGCTCGAGGATTGACGCGGTCAGACGCGTACGAGCGATTGCGGAGGACATGGTCTCCAGGAAAGGCGTGGCGCTGGCGGTTTCCCTGGACATCGTCAATGCGTTCAACACCATGCCATGGGACAGGATTGTGACGGCCCTGGAGCACTTCGAGGTTCCCAGCTACCTCGTCCGATTGATACGAGCCTACCTCGACGACAGGTGGGTGTGTTACACCAGTAAGGAAGGAGAGGAAAAGCGATCCGTTGAGCGTGGCGTCCCGCAGGGCTCGGTGCTGGGCCCCATACTATGGAACGTTGCGTACGACGAGGTACTACGATGCCCGCTACCCCCAGGCGCGGCCATAGTATGCTATGCGGACGACACCCTAATCCTGGTCGAGGGTCGTGGCTGGCACGAGACGCTGCGCATTGGCGGAATCGCAACGGCCTATGCGACCCGTGCCGTGAACGAACTGGGCCTGAGAGTCTCCCCTGCGAAGTCGGAGGCCACCTGGTTCTTTGACAGGAAGAGGCGAGGGACACCACCGCCCGGCCTATGCATAAACATGGCAGGTAAAACCGTCCGGGTGGGATCACAGATGAAGTATCTGGGACTCACCCTCGACAGCCAGTGGACGTTCGAGCCACACTTCGACTCACTGATCCCGAAGGTGTCAGCGGCTGCCAATGCCCTGTGCGGTCTACTACCGAACATCGGCGGGGCCGGAGACGCGGTGCGCCGACTTTACGAGGGCGTCGTTCGGTCACGAGTGATGTATGTGGGGGCCCCAGTATGGGCGGACGACCTGATGGCAAGCCGTCGCAGCATTCTGCTCCTGAGAAGACTGCACAGAATGACCGCCATCAGAATCATTAGGGGATACCGGACGGTGTCGCACGCGTCGGCGTCCACCCTAGCCGCGTCCCCCCCGTGGGAGCTGCGGGCGCTGGCGCTCAAAAAGAGATACACCCGCCGGAGAGAATGGCTCCCGGGAGAAGACCCCACCGAGCAGGCGGCTTCAAACGACACAGGAACCGTCGAAGAGGACACATGGAACCTGTGGCGATCCCAACTGATCAACGGGAGAAGCGAACACCGAGGCGCGGATGCGGGCCTACCAAACTGGGAGGCATGGAGGAGCCGCCACGGCCTCCCACTCACATTCAGGATGACACAAGTACTCACCGGACACGGCGTGTTCGGCGAGTTCCTGAAGATAAAACGGCGAGATACGACAGACATCTGCCACCACTGCGGAGAGGGCAGGGACACAGCGCAGCACACCCTGGAGCTCTGTCCGGCGTGGGAGCTGCTCCGCTACACCCTGTGGCACGCCGTAGGAGAAACGTTGACCCCCTCAGCGATTGTGGAAGCGATGTTGAGAGGGTCACAGGAATACGAGACCGTCCGCCTCTTCTGCGAGCGAGTTATGCTCGCGAAGGAGCGAGCGGAAAGGGAGAGAAAGAAAAACTCTCAACCCTGCAGGATAAGACGATGGAGAAGGATGGCAGTCAGACGACCCAGAGCCGCCCCGCCTCCACCCCAACGGACTACGACCAGAAGAAGTGACAGCACTAGGGGCAACGACATCCCCCTAACGCCTACTCAATAGCCGGCTCGAACTAGAGAACGCGTGAAGTGGGTGCAAATGAAGTTAATTCATAAGAGAATCCTGGAGCATCCCTGTCATACGCGTCGGGTGGTCATCGTGGAGCTTTAGTCGGTAAGAGTCCGACACTACTCTGCTGTTACGCAATTACTGGAACAGCGGAGTGTCCATGAGGATTTCTCCACGTAAAAAAAAGAAAAAAAAAATTTGTATGTGAGTTACTCTGGCTTATCAATATGCCCTGTTCAAAGTTGGCCAAGCTGAATACTGTCACAGGCCTCTATC
>NW_022885208.1:0-27759 GCF_011952205.1 Bombus bifarius
AAAACGCGATTCGGATGGGTCATCGGGGAGAGCCCAACCTCGCAATCATCAGCACTCGTATTTCACGCCTCCACGGCGGCTTTACAGGCGGACCTCGCCCGTTTTTGGGAAATCGACGAATGAACACCCACTGCACACATTTCGGAAGCGGAACGACAGTGCGGAGAACACTTTCGAAATCACGTTCAACGCACCAACGAAGGGCGATACATGGTCGCTCTCCCATTCAACGAAACAACTCCTTCGCTTGGATCCTCTAAGACAATGGCGATGAAGCGACTCATTTCCCTCTGTCGTCGATTCCAACGAGACAAACGATTCGAAGCCGACTATCGCGCGTGATACAAGAATATGTGGAATTAGGACACATGACGAAGATTACCACGGACAACTGCACGGACGACGGATATTTTCTGCCACATCACGGCGTGATCAAAGAGTCCAGCCAAACTACAAAACTCCGAGTTGTGTTTGACGGATCTGCACCAACCACCACCGGAGTTTCATTAAACGACGTACTTCATACGGGACCGAAACTACAAGATGACTTATTCTTCATCCTTCTAAGATTTCGTTCTCATCAATACGTCATTACAGGCGATGTCGAAAAGATGTATCGACAATTTCTTGTGCGTCCAGAGGATCGAAAATTTCAACAAATTTTGTGGCGCAATTCTGATGGAGAAGTTGACACCTATCAACTTAATACAGTGTCGGGCTGTCAGCGGCCCCTGATCTAGCCATTCGGTGCCTCAAACAACTGGCGGACGACGGGGGACATCGGTACCCACGAGCGGCGACGGTCTTACAGCGAGACTTCTACGTCGACGATGTTCTCACTGGAGTTGATAGAAAGGTCGAGGCACGATCATTGAGAACGGAGCTCACGGAACTGCTTAAACTAGCCGGCTTAAACATTCGAAAATGGGCATCGAACGACCGGGAACTGCTACGAGGACTTTCCGAGCAGGACATAAACGACAAGCTGCTACTAGGCGAATCGCAAACCTTCAAAACTCTGGGTGTGGTTTGGAATTCCTTTGACGATTCGATCCTATATTCCGTAAAAATTAATTCCACCGCCTCTCGAATCACGAAGAGAACAATCAGCTCCGAAATCGCCAAGATCTACGACCCCCTCGGATTATTGGCACCAGTGATCGTCCGAGCTAAGATGCTGCTCCAACGACTCTGGACTTTAAAAATTGATTGGGACGAATCTCTACCAGCTGACGTGCACACGGAATGGAGCAAATATTATGCACAGCTGCCATTATTGAATAACGTGAAGTTTCCACGTAAAACGATAATCAAGGCTGCAGCGGAAATGAATTACACGGGTTCTGTGACGCTAGCGAAAGGGCTTATGGGGCATGCGTTTACCTTCGCATCATCACTCCGGATGGTCATGTCTGGACACGACTCCTCACTGCAAAATCAAAGGTGGCTCCACTGAAATCACAAACCATTCCAAGGCTGGAACTGAGTGGAGCACTTCTTCTCGCATCATTGGCCACCACAGTCCTTCAAGCTTTACCTAGCAACATTTCTCGGACTGTTTACTGGACGGATTCTACAATCGTACTTCATTGGATCAATACATCACCCCATACGCTGAAAACCTTTGTCGCTAATCGTGTGACAGAAATTCAGCAGAAGACTCACACCTCAGATTGGCGTCACATTCCCACTGCCGATAACCCTGCAGATCTCATATCTCGAGGCCAATCACACGAAGATTTCCTGCGACCAACCATTTGGCAACATGGTCCGGAATGGCTCTAACAACCAGAAAGATACTGGCCGACGTGGAACCCAGTACCATTAACTGAAATATCAGAGCAGAAGAATGCAACATGTCTGGCGGTGACTCCCGCTGACCACAGTCTACTGGAGAGATTTTCTTCTTGGCCCAAGCTGATTAGAACTACCACTCGTTGCCTCCGATGGAGACAAAAACAGGATCGAGGGAGACCTCCAACCACACATGATTTAACCAATGCGCATAACAAATTGATCAAACTGTTACAACTCTGTTATTTTTCAGATGAAATCCGCACTCTCCGAACAGATCGAAATTCTGCAGTGAAGGGGAAGCTGCAACGACTCAATCCATTTCTCGACAAAGACGGGATGTTGCGAGTCGGAGGCCGACTCAGTCACTCATCCATGCCGTTCAGTCAGAAACACCCACTCATTCTACCCAAATCCTAAGTCACAGCGCTCATAATCGAGCATGAACACCTCATCAATGTCCACTCCGGAACTCAAGCTACCTTATACGCCTTAAGAAGATCTTATTGGCCTATCGACGGCCGTAGTCAAGTTTGGAGCACGCTGAAGAAGTGCGTCCGTTGCTGCCGAGCTAATCCACCTCCAGTGGATTACATAATGGGCGACCTCCCAGCTGCACGGATAACGAAATCTCGACCGTTTACCAACGTCGGAATAGATTATTGCGGACCGTTTTACATCAAAGAACGAAAGGATCGCAACCGACGCAAAACTAAGGTATATGTAGCAATCTTTATATGTCTTGCAGTCAAAGCAGTCCACATCGAGCTGGTCGGCGACCTCACTAGCGAGGCCTTCATTGCTGCTCTGCGAAGATTCATCGCTCGCCGAGGATTCTGTGTGACAATTTACTCCGACAACGGTACCAACTTCGTTGGCGCCAACAATGAATTACGAGAGCTCCGAAATCTCCTGCAATCCGACGATCATAAGGTAAAGGTTCAGTCCTTTTTAGCCGACCGACGGATCGAATGGCTCTTCATTCCTCCCAACTCACCTCACTTCGGAGGGCTATGGGAAGCTGCAGTGAAGACCTTCAAACGACATTTCAGGCGTGTCGCAGGTAACGAGCTCTTTACATTCGAAAATTTAAATACACTTATCATTGAAATCGAGTCTATGACTCCAGCATCATCTGATCCATTACAACACAGGCTGGGGATACATGGGAGGCAGACGTAGAGAGGACGGAGCTGCGAGCGTAATCGAAATCTCCGGTAAACTGGAGAGCCTGGGCAAGGGAGGTAACCAGAATGGAGGACTAGTGCCTGTGAGCGCAAAACGGGTGTGGATGCGGGTAGTCCGGCTTGGACAAGGAGGAGTTAAAGCAAAACATACCAAGTGTGAGGTTAGGACGGTGGAGTAGCCATATTAGGACGCGTGACAACAGCGCCGCTACACGGGCTACCTGAGGAACTACCCAGACGCAGCCATATTGGCGCGTGCGCCGAAGCGCGTTGCGCGGGCCACTTGAAAGTGACAGCAACTGGCAGAGTGGCAAGTGCTGACCGAGCGACATTTCCTGCCCAACGGGGAAACGGACGCAACCATGGCGAAAGAGAAGGAGGTAGAGGAAAACGCTAGGGGACGGAGGGAAACGGAACTGGCTGCGGAGCCGCCGCACGTTAGCACCTGGAGCGTGACGAAGGCGATGCCGCCAAAGGAGGGACCCTCCCGCTTCACGCTGTACAAGGAGGGAATATAGACTGAGGAAACAACAGAGGAGGAGGAAACCCCCGCCAGACAAGCACCCCGAGCGAAGAGAAAGAAGGCCAACGAATCCCCCGAACTCCCCGCGGACCCGGCTGAAGAAATGAGAACAGCCACAACGGCGGACATAGGAGCCAAACTGATTCGCCGGGCCGCCGAGGTGGCCAAGGCTGCCGAGGCACCCCGCAGCCACAAGGGCACGCAGGGGAAAACCCTGAAGGAGGCGGCGAGAACCATCACCGCGGCCGTGACAGAGATAGTGAGGAGAACGGACCCTGTCACCGACGTACTCGCTATAGCGCAAGGACGCATAGCAACACTGGAGGCGGCGGTAGAGGCACTCCGAAAAGAGCCGGCCTCGCGCCCCACCGCGGATGAGAGCAGCTACAGGGCGCGTCTCGCTGCAGTCGAGCACCATGTAGAGGAGATGAGGTCCTTGCTGCACCGACTGGAGGAACAACTGCAGGGAACAGAAAAAGGAGAAGGAAAGGAGGTCGCCCCTGCCGCGAACACGAGAGGGATGGAGCCTGGAGCCCCAAGCGCCCCAGCGCTCAAGGGAGGCCGAACGGCTGTCACCGAATGGCAGACCGTCGGAAGGAAAAGAAGAGGAAAGAAGAAGGAGGCAGGGAAGAAGCAGCCGGCGAAGCTGATCCCCGAGACAGGGGCGGAGAGCCAGAGGAAAACTCCGGAGAGTGGATTGGAGAACGCACGAAGAGGGGGAGGCAGGGGGCCCCTCCCGCGCGCGCCGCGAACGTCAGCGGTAACAATCACCCTGACGGACAAATCGAGCCAATCCTACGCGGAAGTGGTGGCTGCGGCCAAGGACAGTGTCTCCCTGACCGATCTCGGCATCAACACGATGAGGATGCGGAAGACCATCACCGGAGGTGTCATCTTAGAGGTCCCTGAGGACCAGGGAAGGGAGAAGGCCGCAGCGCTCGCAGCACAGCTGACGCGGGCTCTGGACCCGAACGAGGTCCGCGTGGCGACCTCCTTCCGAGCCGCGGAGGCAAGGGTGTCCCTGATAGACATAGCGGCCACCAAGGCGGAAATCCAGAACACCCTGGCGAGGGAGAGCGGTTGCAAGCCGGAGGACATCCGGCTGGGAGAAATCCGCCCCGCCCGGAACGGACTTGGCACCGTATGGATACGAGGCCCTGCCAGTGCAGTGAGGAAACTGGCCCAGGCTGGAAAGGTCGCCATAGGCTGGTCGACGGCGAAGGTCGAAGCCATCGAACGGAGACCGTTACTGGAGATCCACGGCTGCAAGAGGCAGCGAGAAAGGCTCCCCGTCGCAAAGCGACCCTAAGCGCGCGAACAAGGAGGTAGGCACGGAGGAAGCCACAAACAAGGAAAGAACACCAAAGAACTGAGAATGCGCATCCTCCAGACTAACCTGGGAAGGTCAAGGCGAGCACAAGACCTGCTCCACCAAACCATCCGGGAGATCACGGTCGCCCTAGCGGTGGTGGCGGAACCATACAGAGTTCTGGATGCCCCGGCGTGGGTCGGAGACACGGACGGAATGGTTGCCGTTGCCTGGACATCAACGCCCGGGGCGTTCGCCCACGGAGCCCTGCAGGAACGCGGCAACGGGTACGCCGCGGTCGAGTGGGCAGGGATGATGGTGGTGGGGGTGTACGTGTCACCTAACAGCGGACGGGCAGCGTTCGAAGAATTCCTAGACGGAGTTGGCGACTGCGTCAGGCGACGACTCCCCCGACAAGTGCTCGTCCTGGGAGACTTCAACGCACACTCCACGGAATGGGGAAACGCCAGGACCAACGCGAGCGGCCGCATGCTATCAAACTGGGCCGCGGGACTTGGACTTCTGTTAGTGAACAGGGGCTCGACCAGTACCTGCGTGACGTGCAGAGGGAGCTCCATTGTTGACATAACATGGGCCTCCCCCGAGGCATTCAGGCGGATCTCAGGCTGGAGAGTGGCCGAAGGGGTCGAGACGCTGTCGGACCACCTCTACATATTCATGGAGGTGGACGCACCTGGACCTGGAATGCCGACGACAAACGACGGGCGCGGCCCGCCGAGGGGGAGACACGCGCGCCCACCACCTAGATGGAAAATAAAGGAGAGGAATGAAGATCTACTCCGGGCGGCTGCTATAGCAACAGCTTGGAGCTGGGAGGCCTCAACAACGACGACCGAAGCAGACGTGGAAGAGGAGGCCGAGAACCTCCGCCAAGCCATGACAGCAATCTGCGACGCATCCATGCCACGAGCCACACCGGGCACGGTGCGAAGCAGAGCAGTTTACTGGTGGAACCCCGACATCGCGGAACTGAGGACGAGATGTGTCCGGGCTCGAAGACAGTACCTAAGGGCCCGCCGCTGGCGACGACGCGACGAAGAAGAAGTCTCCTTGCGCTACCGGACGTACCGCGCGCTACGGCGCTCGCTACAAAGGGAAATTAAAAAAGCGAAGGACCGTGCCTGATCCGAACTGGTCGAAACAGTCGAGTCGGACCCATGGGGGAGGCCATACAGGACGGTGACACAGAAACTACGCGCGAAGGACCCCCTGACAACGGCGGAAATGGAACCTGCGCTGCTGACGCGGATCACCGGAACGCTCTTTCCCCCACAAGAAAACAGAGCGGCGGAACGGCCACGGGAAACGACACGACCGCTGGAATGGAGGGACGACTGGGAAGTCACGGAGGAGGAGATATGTGAGGCAACCAGAAGAATGACCGCCCGCAACGTGGCACCGGGCCCGGACGGAATCCCTGGCCGGATCTGGGGGGAAGTGATGGGGGTCACGGCTCCCAGACTCCGGCACCTCTTCACAAGATGCCTGAGGGAGGGAGTCTACCCCCGGGCGTGGCGGACGGCGAGGCTGGTCCTGCTCCATAAAGAGGGCCGACCGACGACCTCGCCGTCAGCGTACCGGCCGATATGCCTACTGGACGAGGTCGGCAAACTACTCGAGAGGGTAGTCGCCGTCCGGTTGGAACGACACATAGCGGGCCAAGTGCCAGGTTTGCACGAAAGCCAGTACGGCTTCCGGAAGGGGCGCTCGAGGATTGACGCGGTCAGACGCGTACGAGCGATTGCGGAGGACATGGTCTCCCGGAAAGGCGTGGCGCTGGCGGTTTCCCTGGACATCGTCAATGCGTTCAACACCATGCCATGGAACAGGATAGTGACGGCCCTGGAGCACTTCGAGGTTCCCAGCTACCTCGTCCGATTGATCCGAGCCTACCTCGACGACAGGTGGGTGTGTTACACCAGTAAGGAAGGAGAGGAAAAGCGATCCGTTGAGCGTGGCGTCCCACAGGGCTCGGTGCTGGGCCCCATACTATGGAACGTTGCGTACGACGAGGTACTACGATGCCCGCTACCCCCAGGCGCGGCCATTGTATGCTATGCGGACGACACCCTAATCCTGGTCGAGGGTCGTGGCTGGCACGAGACGCTGCGCATTGGCGGAATCGCAACGGCCTGTGCGACCCGTGCCGTGGACGAACTGGGCCTGAGAGTCTCCCCTGCGAAGTCGGAGGCCACCTGGTTCTTTGACAGGAAGAGGCGAGGGACACCACCGCCCGGCCTATGCATAAACATGGCAGGTAAAACCGTCCGGGTGGGATCACAGATGAAGTATCTGGGACTCACCATCGACAGCCAGTGGACGTTCGAGCCACACTTCGACTCACTGATCCCGAAGGTGTCAGCGGCTGCCAATGCATTGTGCGGCCTACTACCGAACATCGGCGGGGCCGGAGACGCGGTGCGCCGACTTTACGAGGGCGTCGTTCGGTCACGAGTGATGTACGGGGCACCAGTATGGGCGGACGACCTGATGGCAAGCCGTCGCAGCATTCTGCTCCTGAGAAGACTGCACAGAATGACCGCCATCAGAATCATTAGGGGATACCGGACGGTGTCGCACGCGTCGGCGTCCACCCTAGCCGCGTCCCCCCCGTGGGAGCTGCGGGCGCTGGCGCTCAAAAAGAGATACACCCGCCGGAGAGAATGGCACCCGGGAGAAGACCCCACCGAGCAGGCGGCTTCAAACGACACAGGAACCGTCGAAGAGGACACATGGAACCTGTGGCGATCCCAACTGATCAACGGGAGAAGCGAACACCGAGGCGCGGATGCGGTCCTACCAAACTGGGAGGCATGGAGGAGCCGCCACGGCCTCCCACTCACATTCAGGATGACACAAGTACTCACCGGACACGGCGTGTTCGGCGAGTTCCTGAAGAGAAAACGGCGAGATACGACAGACATCTGCCACCACTGCGGAGAGGGCAGGGACACAGCGCAACACACCCTGGAGCTCTGTCCGGCGTGGGAGCTGCTCCGCTACACCCTGCGGCACGCCGTAGGAGAAACGTTGACCCCCTCAGCGATTGTGGAAGCGATGTTGAGAGGGTCACAGGAATACGAGACCGTCCGCCTCTTCTGCGAGCGAGTTATGCTCGCGAAGGAGCGAGCGGAAAGGGAGAGAAAGAAAAACTCTCAACCCTGCAGGATAAGACGATGGAGAAGGATGGCAGTCAGACGACCCAGAGCCGCCCCGCCTCCACCCCAACGGACTATGACCAGAAGAAGTGACAGCACTAGGGGCAACGACATCCCCCTAACGCCTACTCAATAGCCGGCTCGAACTAGAGAACGCGTGAAGTGGGTGCAACTGAAGTTAATTCATAAGAGAATCCTGGAGCATCCCTGTCATACGCGTCGGGTGGTCATCGTGGAGCTTTAGTTGGTAAGAGTCCGACACTACTGTGCTGTTACGCAATTACTGGAACAGCGGAGTGTCCATGAGGATTTCTCCACGTAAAAAAAAAAAAAAAAAATTTGTATGTGAGTTACTCTGGCTTATCAATATGCCCTGTTCAAAGTTGGCCAAGCTGAATACTGTCACAGGCCTCTATCTTCCTTAATAAGAGCTGTAGGGGATCGAACAATGAGACTACCAATATGTGTACTCGTTAGTGTATTTGAAACAGATCTTGTCGCGAAACGATATCTATACAGACGTTTAGTCACAGTTTATACTGAATCGTTTGCGATCACGTTCGTTTAGTCATAATAGTCAGAAGAAGGTCAAAAGATACAAATTCGTCTTGTTTTACGGTTACATGTAGCGGCGCCATTGTTTTGCCCGGAGTTTATAATTCCTTACAATACCTCTTGATATTCCGAAGCAAAACAACAACATTGTTTGAAGCATATTCTAACTCTTGTGCCGCTACAGAGCTTTTTAAGGCATGGATAAATTGAATGCATCTTTGTTGAGTCTAGATGATCCAGAATGGCGAACTACCGCAAGTAGAGCCACTAATCGAAATACTAGACATGCACATATACGTAATATGTTTAACATGGATAGGAAATTGTTTTGAAATTTAACAATCATTGCAATAAATACATCGGTTCGGAAGTCGTGTTACTAGATACTTATTGTAATATCGTAAAGTAATTCGAATTAGAAATGAGTTGAAAATAGAAAAACCGTGTACGCCGCGATTCTGTGGTTCGTTTACATTTAAGAGTGCCTACGTGACTAAAGGCACGTAGTTGGTAGTTCTTACATAGGTATGATGGAAACAATAGACAACGGTAGAAGAAGGACGGTTTCGCTACGCAAGGCGAGTTGAAAAGTGTGCGTGTTGCGAGAATCAGAGCTAATTGACTCGTCGAAGAGTAGAGTCGTTAGAGGTATCGAGTCGTCGAAGAGTAGAGTTGTGAGAATTGATAGAGTTGTTAGAGAGAGAGAGTGTGTGTGTGTGTTAGATTCGTTGTGACGAGAGTGGTCAAATAACTGTAAAGTTATTTGATATAGATACGAGTATTGCATTTAGTTTCCGTTAAATAAATATCGTTTCCTGTCCAATTTATATATGTATTTTCAATTTAATATTAATAAGTTGCAAGTAATCGGGAAAAAATTTCTATCCTTATTTTCCGATATTACATTATTTTCACAGATTTCAATTCATTTATCCATTGATTGATATTAGGACAAATGAGGAACTTCGCATCTTGTTACATTAACAAATAAAATGTATTGTTCCTGATAAATTGTATGCAGAATAGCATTGGAAATAAAAGACTGGTTTATATTACGGTTCAAGTTACTGATAGTAGGAAAGCAGCGAAGGAAAGTGAGGCAACGTATTATAAAATTGAATCCCTAATTATAGCATGTAGATAGTATTTTGAGTGTGGAAGGAGGACGAAATTATGCACACTCCTTTTTCAATTCCAAGGAAAAACATCATCGATGAGTCAGTTGTCAAAACACGATGGAAATTGCTCGTTGTTAATTGAGCAAGTTTGATATAATTACACAAGCTAAAGATTTAACTTGAAATTTGTTTGAAGAAATTTATTTTTGCTTATACCTGATGTCAAGCGCGGTATTAAGTATCATGCTTTTATAACTATTGTTTTAAATATTTTTGTGTTGAAATATTGTCGTTTGGGTGTCTGTTTTGTACTGGAGGAGTACCCGAAAAAATTATACTCGTCGTGTACAGCTAAACAACTACAGACAGTTGATTCTATTCCTGGAACGCGTTGGATTCGTGTTTACATGGTACGTTGATTGGAATGACTTAGAGGTGGGATACTGGGAGTGTGAGTAATTATGTTTCAGCCAGGATTGGATAGAGAACGCGTTTAATCGACGTTTAAAGATCCGCTTAAAATACACATGCTCTGGTAGTTTCTAATTGGATCGTTATAGATGTCGTATACTTTCTGCTAAATCCGTTTTTGGGAGACATTAAGATGAAAAAGGTCATATTTTTATCTCGTAATGTAGTGTAAATTTCGATGATTTGGCTGCATTGGTTGATTTTATGTATCAGGGTGAAGTAAATGTGGTTCGAGAACAATTGGCTAGTTTTTTAACAACTCTTGAACTGCTTGCTGTCCAGGGCCTTGCCGATTCTACAGGAAAAGATAATGATAGTTTAGTAGAGGTATGTTTTTCAAAATTGTTAAATATGATTAGATATTTTCTGCTGAAATTAAAACAATACACTTGTATCACGTTAAACTGTGTTTCGGGACGACATTTTTATATCAACGTTATTGTTTTTGTATTCGTAATGACGCAATTTTATTTGATACTAGCGCTTCAAAAAAATAATTAAAAGTCAATAGATCTGTTCGTATATTTGATTTGAATGTAATTTAATATATTATTTTTACAAGATTTATATTCCATATACATATATGTCGGGTTAACATTAAGATTTAAGGCGCGTAACGATTCTTCGTTTGAGTTAGCCATCGTTTTACGAGACAGAGATTATATTTACGCGAATATGCAAGATTTTACAAAATATTATGAATATTGAGTTTAATGAATGATAAGATTAACAGACGATAATTTTAACTAATAATTAGATTAATGAGGTACGAATAATATGTCTTACGAATAATAAATTTAACGAATAATGAGATTTACGATTGATAGGTTTAACGAATAATGAATTTAATTAACGCTATTAACAATGTTTCCGGGGTTCAATCGAATCCACGGTCAACAGTATAACTCTTTACTATGCGTAGAATAATTTTAAACACAAAAATACGATTGCTGAGACACTCGGTAAGTTGGTCGATGTATCACTTTCCAAGGCGATCACACGAATGAATATCTGATGAAAATCTTTTTCGCTATACGACTGCATTTGTTTGTTATATGCTCGCTGGAGACATCGAGAAGGTTCCAATCGTTGTTGCTAGGCAATTTCTGTCAAAAGTTTGTTGTATACTCTTTGGAAACATCGAGAAAGATCCAAACGCCGTTACTCGGCAGTTTCTGTCTGGAGATTGATTCCTAATACAACGTGTGTCCCATTATATCGACATCTCTAAAGTACAATTCTATGTGATTTCTAGGGAGAACAATACAACCGATCCACACCTTCGTCAGGCAAAAACGTTTATCCCGTGACCGTGGCTACGTTCGGCGACCAGTTGTCACCTCGAACCCACTTTCGCTTTCACAAATGTCAAACAATTACAAATGACAATTGCTTAATTACAGTTATGATAAAATCTAGGCTAAAGCATTAGAAGGCTTCCTCAAAATTGCAAAGGGAAGGCTCCGGTTTTCCTTTCATCTCCGACACGGCCATTCTATCACACGTCCTCGTGTGCAGTTAAAATACAGAGTTTTTTTAACATTAGACTCGGTGTAACTGATATTATTTACCATTCGATTAGATGTTCCAAATAAGTCAGGGGTCCAGTTCAACAACAAAGCTCTGTTCGAAGATTTGGCAAGCAAGGAAATGAAAGAGAACTCAAATTAGTGTTATAGTTTGTATTCAAAGTGCCAGTTGCACTCCGTAAGTCACCAGTCAGACCGCAATGACACGACAGATCATTTTCGACTCCGCACAAAGCTCTCAGTTTGTTGGATCATATCACCACGTTGGGTGCATTACGAAAGGCAAAAGACACCAGTAAGGATATTATAGAAAGCGCAGGGCACCAGTGAGGATATTATAGAAAGTACAAGCACTACACTGGGAGTATTATAAAAGGCGCATACACTACACTGGGAGTATTATAAAAGGCGCATACACTACACTGGGAGTATTATAAAAGGCGCATACACTACACTGGGAGTATTATAAAAGGCGCATACACTACACTGGGTATATTACTATGACCACAATGCGGTATTAATAATTCCCAGAGATCAATGTGCTCGCATCGTTATTATCACTGTCGCTGTCATCACCGCAGACGTCCAACTCAGCAGGAATGTAACCATCTGGTATCTTTCTCAACTTGTCGTGTCTATCCTTATATGACCGTTTGCCATCTAGAGTTTTTAAAGTATATCTATCCCCCTCTAAAACTTCCGTTATCATGAATGGACCCTTGAATTTCGGATCTAGCTTCGTTTGGTTTCTTTCCTCGTTCTTACGTAACACAAAGTCACCGAGATTGAACCTAACTATCTTCGCTTTCGTTTTGTCAAACCTGTCTTTATCATAACTGGCGCAAGTCTCTATGTTCTGTATCGCCTGTTGCCTTACATTGGAGATGTCTACTTCTTTTTCCTCAATATTATCAGGCAACGATAAGCCGTAGGGCCTTGGTGCCTTCCCAATTAATAATTCCAGAGGACTTGATTTGGTTACACGATTGGTGGTGCAATTCAAAGCTAGTTGTATCTCGCCAATCTCGTCTTGCCAAGATCGCCCGGTCGTTTCCACCGTCGTTAACATATTCTTCAGCGTACTCATAATACGCTCTACCTGTCCATTGGCCCTACTCACACCGGTTGCTATTAAGTGAAGTCTAATGTGTCTATTCTGGCAGAAATTTGGGAAATCTTTATCCGTAAAACATCTTCCTTGGTCCGCCATTACCCGGCAGGGATTACCGAATAAAAATATAGCGGACTTAAGTGCTGTAATGGTGTTAAAGGAATCTAATTTACGGGTATGATACAGGTATACAAATTTTGTAAAAGCGTCGACCAAAACAATGATATACTCCTTCGAGTCATTCTTACCGCTTAATTTGCCCGTTATATCCATGTGTACCGTATGCCAGGGTATGCTGGTCTTAGGTATGGGATGTAGTTCAGCTTGTACTTTACCTGAACTAGCCTTCGAAACTCGACAAGCATGACAGTTCTCAACGAATTTGCGAACATATTTCGCCATTCCTTCGAACCAGTAATACTCGTATAGTTTCTCAAGCGTTTTATCCCAACCTAAGTGCATAATGAACTGATGCACATGGTTAATGACGGACCACCTGAAACCCCTTGGGACAATGGGCAAGCAAAGAGTTCTGCCTTTTCTCTGTATTTTACGATGGAGTGTACCGGACCGTAATTCATACGTATTCGCAATATCTTCCGCGAGCTCTTCGTTTTGCAATTTACGGACGATCTCAGAGATTTGTGGGTCGCGACGTTGTTCTGCTAGCAACCAATCGTCGGAGATTTCAGATAGATCGATTTCTTTCTCTACAATTTTGTTGATCGTACGATGATCCAGATCTACGGGGTTTCTCGAAAAGAAATCTACATGGGCCATTCGTTTGCCTTCCCGATACATAATGTCAAAGGTAAAAGTTTGTAGGTAAGCCCACCATCTGTAAACCCTGTCATTTAAATGTACCTTGTTACTGGATGCCTTCAGAGAATTACAATCAGTGACAACAAGAAATTCCCGACCGTGCAGATAGTGACGGAAATTCTTGATGGCGTTTACCACTGCCAGCGTTTCTAACTCATAGGAATGATATCTAGATTCCGCAGGGCTAGTCTGCTTGCTGTAATACTCAACTACTCTATTTTTACCTTCGACCCTATGCATTAAGATAGCCCCAAATCCTTCGGAACTAGCATCCCTATGTAGTTCTATTGGATAATTGGGGTCAAAAATCATTAGCACCGGCTCATTGGTCAGAATAGAAATTACTTTTTGCCTGATTTTTTTCGTGTTTATCCGTCCAATTTATGTTCTTGCTACCGGAAGTGAGTGCATACAAAGATTTCATTACCTGTGAGAATTTAGGAACAAATTTTCGAAAGTAAGAAGCTAAACCAATGAATTGCCGGAGCTGTGTGACGGTCGTCGGTGCGGGTAAGGAGCTCAAGGCTTGTACTTTACCTTGGTTTGGACGGACTTCTCCGTTATGAATCACATAACCCAGATAAAGTACTGACGTCTTCAAGAAGGAGCATTTAGAAAAGTTAAAAGAGAATCCGGCGTTTACGAGGACGGCGTTTACGAGGAGAGGCGTATCTAGGACGGTGTTTAATCTTTCTAACGCCTGATCTATCGTATCGGCAATAATTAAGACATCATCCAAATAAACGACAACATATGAATAAGCAAGATCACCTAAGGCATTGAAAATGGCCCTCTGAAAAACAGACGGTGCATTCTTCAATCCGAACGGCATCGTCATCTATTCGTATTGACCATCGGGAGTAACGAACGCGATATATTCAGTCGAATTCGGGTGGATAGGGATTTGGTGGAACCCGCTGGCCATATCCAGGCTTATAAAGTATTTCGCACTTTTCAGTCTCGCGATCTGGTCAGCTATGAGAGGAAGGGGGTACCGATCCGCGACGGTGTTTTTATTTAATGCTCGGAAGTCTACAGATAATCTATCTGAACCGTTCTTTTTTTAACAAGTAATATAGGGCTTGCGAATGGTGAATTACTCGGTCTTATGATTTTTGCTCGGATCAGTTCGCCTATCCTCTCTCGAACTATTCTCCGCTCCTCCTCGCTGAGTCTATAAGGGCTTCGTTGCACGGTGACGTTGGGATCAATTAAACGAATTTCTAATTGGCCCGTATTTACACGATTTCGCGGGAAACCCGTAATAAATGACTCTTTGAATTTTTCGAGAACAGAAATCAATCGATCTTTATCGTTACCAACTACATCAGTGTCGACCTCGTTAATGTTGACCGCATCTTCCGCAACTCTGCTACAAGCGTTAACCATTTTTGTCTTACAAATATCGACACTGTTTCGTGTAACATTCACGTCGAAACCTTGGCTCAAAATTTCACGACCAATCATGATATCGTATTTTAAGTAATTATCAGCAAGGGCATGAAAAGTTATCTCCAATGTAAAACCGTTAATACATACAGTGGATAAGATCTGAGATGTACTGTTAACGCAAGTATTCCCTATGCCTCGCATTACTACTACATCAGTCGTTCGTTTGCCAGAAAATTTCGAGGCTACGGATTCTTTGATTAATGAGCATTCGGCTCCGGAATCGAAATAAAATGGGAACGACTCACCCAGATGACTTAATTTACCAGCTGGAGGCTCTACCACGCTGGAGTCGTCTCGACGTTCGTTCTTGAAGCCGGGTTTTCTGTTCTGCAGTTGCGGACAATCAGGTGCGATATGGCCCTCCGCGCGACACTTGAAGCAAACCACCTTGGACGATGTGGCTGGGCGGTTTCTTTCCTGGTGTCGTGTATCGTTCCGCTGTTCGCTATGCATCCTGGTAGCCCGATAGCTTGCACCGTTTGGCTTCGAGTTCCGTCGGTGAATTTCCTGGCGAAGATGTCAGCGTCAGCTCCTGGGGATTCGGTCTCCGACGGTCGTTCTCTGGATAGCCTTATTAACGCCGAGGCGGCTATCCCTTTGCCACCACAACGCGAAAGGAATTGTTCTGTCTTGTATCGAGTAGTCTCGGTCTTTGCTCCTTAGGCTGAGTTATCCGGTCCACGATTTTCATGAGTTGTTCCAAGGTGACACATGGGCTTGATCCCACTTCTGATGTCGGGTTAACATTAAGATTTAAGGCGCGTAACGATTCTTCGTTTGAGTTAGCCATCGTTTTACAAGACAGAGATTATATTTACGCGAATATACAAGATTTTACAAAATATTATGAATATTGAGTTTAATGAATGATAAGATTATCAGACGATAAGTTTAACTAATAATTAGATTAAAGAATAATAAGTTTAACGAACAATAAGAGGTACGAATAATATGTCTTACGAATAATAAATTTAACGAATAATGAGATTAACGATTGATAGGTTTAACGAATAATGAATTTAATTAACGCTATTAACAATGTTTCCGGGGTTCAAAAGAATCCACGGTCAACAGTATAACTCTTTACTATGCGTAGAATAATTTTAAACACAAAAATACGATTGCTGAGACACTCGGTAAATTGGTCGATGTATCACTTTCCAAGGCGATCACACGAATGAATATCTGATGAAAATCTTTTTCGCTATACGACTGCATTTGTTTGTTATATGCTCGCTGGAGACATCGAGAAGGTTCCAATCGTTGTTGCTAGGCAATTTCTGTCAAAAGTTTGTTGTATACTCTTTGGAAACATCGAGAAAGATCCAAACGCCGTTACTCGGCAGTTTCTGTCTGGAGATTGATTCCTAATACAACGTGTGTCCCATTATATCGACATCTCTAAAGTACAATTCTATGTGATTTCTACGGAGAACAATACAACCGATCCACACCTTCGTCAGGCAAAACGTTTATCCCGTGACCGTCGCTACGTTCGGCGACCAGTTGTCACATCGAACCCACTTTCGCTTTCACAAATGTCAAACAATTACAAATGACAATTGCTTAATTACAGTTATGATAAAATCTAGGCTAAAGCATTAGAAGGCTTCCTCAAAATTGCAAAGGGAAGGCTCCGGTTTTCCTTTCATCTCCGACATATACATTTATTTAGTTACTATTCTCTGCTAATTTCATACGAATTTCATCGTCTACAGCCTACTTTATATATTATATGTGTAACTTAAAATCATTGGAATAATTATTCTTGCATTAACATTAATGTACGTGCCAAATAATACGTGCAGTACACCTTCATACGCTATTGATTATTTCCTGTAAATGGAGGATCTTAATATAATGTACAAAATATATAAAATTTAGCATTAAAATTGTCGCACTTGTAATATCGGAATATATTAAAGGTGTAATTTTGTCCGATTAATTATAATTTATTAATAATGGATTGAAAATACAGATATTAGTTAGACAGAGAAACGATGTTTGATTAACAGGAAAACTAAATGCAACGCTCGTACTTACGACAAATAACTTGACAACTATTTGGGAACTCTCTCTCTCTCTCTCTCTAGCAACTCTAACACTCGCAACTCAATTCTAACGACTCTATGCTTCGACGTCTCGATCAACTCTGATCTTCGCCAATACACTCCTGCTCGGTCGTGCTCGCTCTTGCTCTCGTCCTCACACACACACACACACACACACACACACACACACACACACTTTTCGGCTCACATACTCTGGCCTCTCGATTGCCACTCCTTGAAATATGAAACCGTACTTCTGTTTTGACCCTGCTTATCTTTTCTCGCGTCACTGTTACTAGGCGCTCTTGGATGTAAACAAACCACGAAAGACGACGTACATGGTGTTTTCTAATTTCAGACGATCTCCAATCAAAGCTATTCTACGATATTACAATCGGCCTTTCCTGACAATCACATCTGCCCTCAGATGTGCTCATCATCGCCGCTCGCACTTACATCACTATCGTCAGCATTCCACCATTTCATGTGATCGGCTGCTGTGGAAGTTGTACGTGGCCCTTCGTGCTCCCCCTCTCGCTGCACTATGTATCGGTCATTTCGCAGGACTTTCATCACCCGATACGGTCCAAGAAACTTCGGATGCAGCTTTAGCCCGGGACCTTTCTGCATCCTCTCGATTGCCACTAGATCTCTCGTCCTGTATGCTGTCGCCTTCTTGCGTCTCCTGTTATACGCCCGCTTGCTTCGGATTCGGATCTCCTCAATCCGTCTCTTTGCGTCTGCACGCAACTGATCTCGTTCCTCTTGGAACACCGCGGCCTGTTCGTCCTCGATGCTACTGCTCCTCTTTCGCTCTTCCTCTATCTTCCTCTCCGTTGTTTGTTTACCCATTTCACTCTTGTCAGGGGCTTTGATCGTCGTGGCAGCATCGTGACATTTTCGTAGGCTCGGTTCGTATATGGAAGACGCTAACAACTTACCATCTACCGAGATTATGATCTCTTCTTTTTCGAAGGTCTTCACGTTCATCGTGTCCTCGACAATCCCATCGTCGTTCTCGTCATCCACATCCTCTGTATATCGAATCTTCGTATCGATATTATTGGAGGGATTCCGCACGTGCGACTTCCCTTGTTTTTTCGTTCGCCTTGCATTCACTCTCTTCGAGTCTATCCGAAAACTTGAAACAACCCTCACACCCGCAACGCTATCCTTCTCAGTAAATTCGCAAATATCATCAACAACATCCTGTTGCTGTTGTTTAGCCAGATTCTTCCTCCTCGTGATGTTCGCTAAGTTCTCCTGCTGGCCGCAAGAATCCGACGAGGACACCATCACGTGGTCCACTTTACCAATCACCACGTGTGTTGCCACTATTCTCCGTTCCTCCTACACTTGCTGCACAGCTGCCCGATACTTCTTCAAAACTTCTGCCAACTCTTCTTTATTTTCTTCCAATTGCGACAGTAGCTCAGTTCGTTCGCGACTAGCTACATTAACACTATCTTCTGCTTCGGAACGTTGCCGCAGTACTTCCTGCAACGAAGCCTGCGTCTCATTCAGTTCTTGCTCCAGTGCCTGTTTCGCTTTAACTGCTACTGCTCTAGCGCATTCTGCATCTTCTAACTGGTTCTTCAGCTGTCGTTAAGCTGCTTTACCCGTCGAATCACCTTTCGATCTCTCCAGCATCGCTTTAGCGTCTCTTAGCAATGCTTTGGTTCTCTTCAAATCTCTTTTTAGCCTATGTTGCATGTCCTTAACGTGTGACAAATCTATCTCACTCGCCTGTGTCTCTACATCTATCTTGAGGACTTCCGGACACTCATCGGGATTTTCGTCCTTTATTCTACTAATAAAAGATTCTCTCCCTTTTATACTTATTTCAACAGTGTCCAAAAAGTCCGTGCCAATAATATGCGAATGTTGCATCACTGTGTCTGGAACAACGTGTATGGTTATACAGTACGACACATTGTCTATAATAATGTTCGTCGAAACTTTCCCGAGCGTAAAATTCCTTCTGGAACCGACACCGCGAAATCCGACGATTAAAATAGTACACTTGTATCACGTTAACCTGTGTTTCGGGATGACATTTTTATATCAACGTTATTGTTTTTGTATACGTAATGACGCAATTTTGTTTGATACTAGTGCTTCAAAAAAATAATTGAAAGTCAATAGATCTTGTTCATATATTTGATTTGAATGTAATTTAATATATTACTTTTACAAGATTTATGTTTGTTAGAATTTAATCTTGGGATTAAGATTCATAATCTGTGGAAAACACAATGTTTGTGTTTGAAATAATATAATGTGATATTTATTAAACAATTGTTACACGAATTATAAATGTGCATTCTTTAATGTAGACAGTTGGCTAGTTATTCATAGACTAACTGGCTTAGTGACCCATGGCCCTTGAAAAGGTTTAGAGCCCCACTCTCTATGCAGTAATGAGTGTGACCTGTGTGGGTGTCTGTGTGGCGCCACATGTGTCACAGAACCTTCTAGTAGCTTCTCGACGTGCCTATCTAGAATGTTCCATCCATATCCTCACGTTTCTTCCGGCGTTTTTTGAAAAAGCATGCACGTGCTAACTGCCGTGGTGCATCTCACGAACGCACGCTAGTGGGGATGGCGCTGGGCAACGAACGGAAGAATCCGTACGATCAATCACCTTATCTGCATGCGATTGATATCGTTGTATTTCAACAATGTTCCATATACATATACATTAATTTAGTTACTATTCTCTGCTTATTTCATACGAATTTCATAGTCTACAGCCTACTTTATCTATTATGTGTGTAACTTAAAATCATTGGAATAATTATTTTTGCATCAACATTAATGTACGTGCCAAATAATACGTGCAGTACACCTTCATACGCTATTGATTATTACCTGTAAATGAAGAATTTTAATATAATGTACAAAATATATAAAATTTAGCATTAAAATTGTCGCACATATATTTAAAAATTAATTGGATTGAAGTATTTTTCAAAAATTCTTAGAATGTAAGGCCAACGTAAGATTTTACACGGAACTAGTTTCCATTTTCGCGCGTAAGACTACGTCATAAAGACAGGGGAGGGGTATAGAAAGCGGACTTCAGACGCGCAGCGTAGACTTCCCTTAGTCATCTTACGACTGTGCTGTGAGGAGGGTG
Organism: Bombus bifarius; assembly: GCF_011952205.1. Classification (NCBI taxonomy): domain Eukaryota; kingdom Metazoa; phylum Arthropoda; class Insecta; order Hymenoptera; family Apidae; genus Bombus; species Bombus bifarius. Next base: position 20,241 of record NW_022885208.1, read on the forward strand.
TTTTGCTCGGTGGTTTCAAATCCTTTGTATGCAGTTGTGTGAATCTCTTCTGTTTTGTTCTACAACAAACACGAGCCGGATACAGGTTGGTATACTTTTTACTTACTCAATTATTAGGTGAAATAGTTGAGAAAGCATGGCGAGGACAAAGAAGGGACTTTCAAAAACTAACGCCAACAAGCCAGAAACAGAACGGTTACTAACTTGGATTGACGAAGTTCGCCGCAAAAGGTCAAAGTGTCGCCGAAAGCGCAGACGCGATTTACGGATGGAAGCAGTGCTGACGTGCGCTCTTTCCAAAGCTAAAAATGATTTACGCATCCGGCGACTATCAGCACCTTCAAAATGGCAGAAATTTAAAAAACAATGCTTGAAGAAGAAGGTAAATTATACAAATTATGAACTCTACAATGGTGAGGACACGGAAAATCCGGGAACGTATCAACAGAATCCCCGGGAGGAGCCATGGTGTCCTGAAGTGGGCAGTTTAGACGATGTCGTGTCTAAGTTGGCAGAAATAAAAGTAACGTTACAACGCTGAAGTAGCGGGAAAAATGCAAGCGATCAGGTTTGAAAGACCTAACTGTGACAAGAGGATTTCTCGCAACGTTTTATCTACCAAATGCGTAGAGATTTCAACAACTATATGGAATCTCGAGCGATTACGGAGCACCGTGTATTACGTCGGTGCTGCAAGAATAGAAATCGCATTACTATCTTGATGTATATATGGATATTTTTTTTTTGCAGTCTCACCGTACGAGATGGCATTGGGACAAGCGGAGGGAGTTGGTGTTTGCAGCGATGCTGAAGCGTACTGCACGCTCGAGGACCCCATGTTCTCCAGTCTCTGCGCCTTTCATTGGTTTGGTTTATATATTATATTGTATGTATTAATTTGATAATATACGTAATAATGAGCGTTCGAAGTATGTTCGAAGAGTGTTTGATCCGATATTTCTCATTTTCAGAAATATATACTTTGTATGTCTTATGGCTTGAAGAAAATTTGTATAGTACATTTTAGCTTGTAGATTTAGTAGTATCGTTTCTAATATTCGCTCCATTATTCTGTACGTCAAGATTTTGTATATTTGCTTAATGTTGATTAACAGTTTTGTAGACTTTAAGAAATGAAATGAAATTAATAAAATTTGGAAAATGTTTACAGTTTTTCTGCAATCTTCTAGTTCATATTAATTGCAAAAATGCTTTTCTGCCCCGCATACTACACATAACGAAATTCTGTCGCAGGCAAGAGACCCGTACATGTACCCAGGCTGTTGGCCGTCATCGGCAACATTATTTGGCCTGTCTCTGTATGAGATAAGGTACGACGAGAGAGGATTGGTACGGCACAAAGAAGGGGGGAAATGTCTTTCTTTTTAGAAAATCGTGCATGAAGTTTTCTGGCTGATGAATGGGTTGCACCATGATCAAGTTGTACATAAACGTCTCATCACTCCGCGCTTCCGTATCTTGAACATCCAAGCATCAACTAATTCGAAAATCGTTTGACACGCGATACTCATAGGCTTATTGTGACGAACTACAGCAAATTGTAGCAAATCTTATTTGGTGGGCTCTAATACCTTTTGTACGTTATCTGTGCTAATGTGTCTTCTCATGTCCCGAAAAGTGTTTTCATAGCTTGTACCACCAGGTTGTATGCGAGTTGTCGAAGCACACAAGACAAGCCTCCACTGAATATCAATAAGGAGAGACTTCGCTAGGGGTAATAGCCCCCCCTAACGCCAATTCAATATTCAGGAAATATTAGGACTGGCTAGAACTAGAGAACGCGTGAAGGGGGTGCAACTGAAGTTAATTCATAAGAGAATCCTGGAGCATCCCTGTCATACGCGTCGGGTGGTCATCGTGGAGTTTTAGTCGGTAAGAGTCCGACACTACTCTGCTGTTACGCAATTGCTGCAACAGCGGAGAGTCCATGAGGATTTCTCCACGTAAAAAAAAAAAAAAAAATTTGTATGTGAGTTACTCTGGCTTATCAATATGCCCTGTTCAAAGTTGGCCATGCTGAATACTGTCACAGGCGTCTATCTTCCGTAATAAGAGCTGTACGGGATCGAATAATGAGACTACCAATATGTGTACTCGTTAGTGTATTTAAAACAGATCTTGTCGCAAAACGATATCTATACAGACGTTTAGTCACAGTTTATACTGAATCGTTTGCGATCACGTTCGTTTAGTCATAATCGTCAGAAGGAGGTCAAAAGATACAAATTCGTCTTGTCTTACGGATACATGTAGCGGCGCCATTGTTTTGCTTATAATTCCTTACAATACCTCTTGATATTCCGAAGCAAAACAACAACATGGTTTGAAGCAAATTCTGACTCTTTTGACGCTACAGAGCTTTTTAAGGCATGGATAAATTGAATGCATCTTTGTTGAGTCTAGATGATCCAGAATGGCGAACTACCGCAAGTAGAGCAACTAATCGAAGTACTAGACATGCACATATACGTAATATGTTTAACATGGATAGGAAATTGTTTTGAAATTTAACAATCATTGCAATAATTACATCGGTTCGGAAGTCGTGTTACTAGATACTTATTGTAATATCGTAAAGTAATTCGAATTAGAAATCAGTAGAAAATAGAAAAACCGTGTACGTCGTGTTTCTGTGGTTCGTTTACATTTAAGAGTGCGTACGTGACTAAAGGCACGTAGTTGGTAGTTCTTACATAGGAATGAGGGAAACAATAGACAACGTTAGAAGAAGGACGGTTTCGCTACGCAAGGCGAGTCGAAAAGTGTGCGTGTTGCGAGAATCAGAGCTAATTGCGTCGTCGAAGAGTAGAGTAGTTAGAGGTATCGAATCGTCGAAGAGTAGAGTTGTGAGAATTGATAGAGTTGTTAGAGAGAGAGAGTGTCTGTGTGTTAGATTCGTTGTGACGAGAGTGGTCAAATAACTGTAAAGTTATTTGATATAGATACGAGTATTGCATTTAGTTTCCGTTAAATAAATATCGTTTCCTGTCCAATTTATATATGTATATTCAATTTAATATTAATAAGATGCAAGTAATCGGGAAAAAATTTCTATCCTTATTTTCCGATATTACATTATTTTCACAGATTTCAATTCATTTATCCATTGATTGATATTAGGACAAATGAGGAACTTCGCATCTTATTACATTAACAAATAAAATGTACTGTTCTTGATAAATGGTATGCAGAATAGTATTGGAAATAAAAGACTGGTTTATATTACAGTTCAAGTGACTGATAGTAGGAAAGCAGTGATGGAAAGTGAGGCAACGTATTATAAAATTGAATCCCCAATTATAGCATGTAGATAGTATTTTGAGTGTGGACGGAGGACAAAATTATGCACATTCCTTTTTCAATTCCAAGGAAAAACATCATCGATGAGTCAGTTGTCAAAACACGATGGAAATTGCTCTTTGTTAATTGAGCAAGTTTGATATAATTACACAAGCTAAAGATTTAACTTGAAATTAGTTTGAAGAAATTTATTTTTGCTTATACCTGATGTCAAGCGCGGTGTTAAGTATCATGCTTTTATAACTATTGTTTTAAATATTTTTGTGTTGAAATATTGTCGTTTGGGTGTCTGTTTTGTACTGGAGGAGTACCCGAAATAATTATACTCGTCGTGTACAGCTAAACAGCTACAGGCAGTTGTTTGTATTCATGGAACGCGTTGGATTCATGTTTGCATGGTACGTTGATTGGAATGACTTAGAGGTGGGTTACTGTGGGTGCGAGTAATTATGTTTCAGCCAGGATTGGATAGAGAACGCGTTTAATCGACGTTTAAAAATCCGCTTAAAATACACATGCTCCGGTAGTTTCTAATTGGATCGTAATAGATATCGTATACTTTCTGCTAAATACGTTTTTGGGAGACAATAAGTTTAAAAAGGTCATATTTTTAAAGAGGGGGAGAGAGGTGGTATGCGTTGGATAAAGGTAACAATTTTATATGAAGGATGATTATTGTAAACATTGAATATAATTGGGGAAAATTGAGAAACTGGTGCAACTTGTTGTATTATGAGCTGCAGGCTTGGTGCTTTGTCTATCTCTTATCATTTTAATACAATGGATGAGATATTTGTATGGCGATTTTTGATAATGGAAAACGTGTTCGTGCTGTATGTTTTGCATTCAATAACAGGAAATGGTTCTGCAATTTCAGTAATTCAAAGTACTTGCAGTATAATGATGATGAGACGTTGTGTTTGAGCTTTCAGTACTACTATCATTTTCATCTTCCCTACCTTCTAACTCTTCCTTATCCATACCATCCAATGAATAGTTATCTTCGCTATCATTTCTCTAATCTGCCTCTAATGAGTTTTCCTCAAAACCGATACATTTAGTGCCTGTCTCTATGACCTCTACATGTCTAGCTATTGTTATTTTCCCACCTAATAAGACTCTGTATCCTACTTCACTATATCATAATAGAATTCCCATATCTGCCTTCTTGTCCCATTTCTAAACTATTTTTTGTTCTGGCCTTCTTACAAAAACTTTACTTCCATATAGATGTAGATTTTCAACACTTGGTTTGCTCCCGAAGAATATTTCAAAAGGTGTCTTTCTCTCTATAGTATTCGCTAATATTCGATTTTTCAAGTATACCGCTGTACAAACTATTTCCGGCCAGTACCTTTTATGTACTTTCGCTTCCGCTAACAAGCACCGCGCCATATCCATCACTGTTCTATTATACCTTTCCGCTGTCCTGTTTAATTCATGTACGTATGTTGGGCAATTATTTATTCTTATACCTTTATCCCTAGCAAATTTATAAATTCGATTATTTAAATATTCTTTACCATTATCGCATCTTAATATTTTTAAACTCTTGCCCGTCAAATTTTCGGCTTCATTTACGAACTGTACGAAAGAATCAAAGACCTCATCTTTTGATTTTATACAATAGATCCTAGCTATTTTACTATAATCATCGATAAATGAAATGAAATATTTTTCTCCATTGAATCCGGTAGTCTTAAAGGGACCACATACGTCCGTATGAATAATTTCCATTATTTCCTTAGCCTTAGTTCGATTATTTTTGAAAGGTAAGTTATGCATTTTGCTTCCTATACACACCCTACATTTCAAAAGTTCCTTTTCAAATTCATTCGGTATGCCAGTCACTAGCTGCTCTTTACCCAAAATCTCTAAATATTTAAAATTTACGTGTCCTAGCATCCTATGCCATCTTTCCTTTTTACTCATACCACTACGTTCGGCGCTGTTTACTAAGTGCTTCCTCCCTTTCAATATACTTTTTATTCTATATGTCCCATTCTCTTTGAACGCTACAGCTGTAAGTATATTATCCTCATCTATTACTTTCGCAATATTTCCTTTGGAAATAATCGTATTCTTATTGTCTGTTAGTTTACCTAAACTAATCAAATTTGCGGACATTTCTTTCGCGTAAAATACTTTCCTCATATTTATCTTATTTTGTTTTCCGAATGCTTCAAAATAACTTATAACATTCCCAACTTTTGTCGCTTTTATCGGTCTATTATCGCCTAAATATATATTTACCGGTTCTTTTAGGTCGATAGATTTATCAAAATAATTTATATCATTAATTATGTGATCGGTACAACCGCTATCTAATAGCCACACTATTTCGTTCTTACTTATTTCATTCGTCTCACTGCTGTTTGCTGCGTGCGCCGTTGCTATCCATATGCCTGCTCTTGAGTTTCCATGCTCGCCCGTGCCGGTTGTTGATTGACGATGAAAGTTTCCACGTCCCCTGCTCGTATTGCCTTTGGTCCCTCTTCCTCTGTTTCGACCACGTGTTGGCCCATGCCAATAGCCGTTACTGCTTCCCGCTTGGACGCCATTTTGACACTCTCTCGCAAAGTGTCCTAATCTTCCACATCTGAAGCATCCTTCCTTTTTTGCAGAAAAGGCGTTGGTTTGTCTTTCTCCTCGATTGGATTTATTTTTCTTCTCTGCTATTTCTATTTTATTTTTCACATACGCTACCGTTTGATTTTCTTCTTTCAATGCGTCTATTATGTCCGCTATGTAGCTGTATTCTTCGGGTAACGTATTCAGCATGTAATTCAGCATTTCCCTCTCACTTATTTGTGCGCCCGCACTTTTTAATTCGTTTATTAATTAATTTAATTCGTTTATTATTATACATTTCATCGAACCTTTTTATTATATCATACGCCGTTTTTCCTTCCCTAACATACTCCAATTGTCTGTTCGATATTGCACTATAAATTATATTTATCGCCTTCAAATCCTTTTTGTCCCAGTCTTCATCGTCTCTTTCGTTCTTCATTCTAGTTGTAACAACCTCGCATTCCTTATATTTGAGAAACATCGTGATTCTTTGCTTCCACATTCCATAATCCTCACCATCGAATATAGGTATCGTGATTTCCGATCTCTCCATTTTAATTGATTCTTCTTTTTTTTTTCTTTTCTTACTCAAGCGTTCCTACGTGCTCGAAGTATATTTTGTTCCTCTGAAAGTTTTTTTTTCTTTACTGAAAACTCACTCGCAAGATCGTAACCACGCACTAAATATCTTGCAAAACTAGTAACCACGCTCTGCTACCATGTTAAGGAAATTCGAGGATTTGGGAATACAAATAATTGACTATATTTCCCACACAACAGTTATACATCTATATTACACTCTGAAGAACGTCTTGCACGCACGCTTGTCGCCAACCGACTATCCTAGATTCTTCTAACATCTGGCAACAGTCTTTTGTCTCCACTAAGACCTTGACGCCCTCTGGCCCTTTCACACACACTCTCATGTACAGTGTAAATGTATCACTTCCCTAACACAATTATCCCGCTTTAGGTTCAATCAGGTTAGTCCCACGCGAAATTGATCCAACCATGCGAAAACGAGTGTATTCTGATTTCTGTCGCAGACACTTCTGGCTAGTGCACTTCTCTTACGCTTCTCATCGCTACTTCTGACGACTAACGAAGATGTACGGCATTTTGACAGTCTACATGAAAATGATGATAATTGCGGTCTGTGTACCGCCTACCCTTCTTTCTATTCTTCCGTTAAAGACTGGTAAGTTGATACTGATTAATTATGCGATCGAAATCCTATATAATGGCTACAAAAAATATTTGCATCATTATTCTCGTTTCCTAATGAATCGCTGTTTTAATCAAGTTTTATATTGCATCAAATTTCTGTAGTTACACGAAAGTACTAAATTATAGAAAACTTGATATACACGGATTTAATTAATTGATAAATTAGTCAATATATAGGCATTATTATTTCACGTGAAATTTTACAACGTCAAAAACCTAACATTCCTGTACGAGCAGTATTAATCACAAATTGTGAGAATGCCTACTGATAAGGAAGAAAGATAATATAGAAAACGCAGAGTTATGGAAAGAGAATCCCTGACATTAGACACGAATACGCGATTTTACGAAATACTTTATGGTATATCTAAGATAGAGAATATATATAGAGTACATA
>NW_022885209.1:0-21054 GCF_011952205.1 Bombus bifarius
AATTGCTTAATTACAGTTATGATAAAATCTAGGCTAAAGCATTAGAAGGCTTCCTCAAAATTGCAAAGGGAAGGCTCCGGTTTTCCTTTCATCTCCGACACGGCTATTCTGTCACACGTCCTCGTGTGCAGTTAAAATACAGAGTTTTTTTAACATTAGACTCGGTGTAACTGATATTATTTACCATTCGATTAGATGTTCCAAATAAGTCAGGGGTCCAGTTCAACAACAAAGCTCTGTTCGAAGATTTGGCAAGCAAGGAAATGAAAGAGAACTCAAATTAGGGTTATAGTTTGTATTCAAAGTGCCAGTTGCACTCCGTAAGTCACCAGTCAGACCGCAATGACACGACAGATCATTTTCGACTCCGCACAAAGCTCTCAGTTTGTTGGATCATATCACCACGTTGGGTGCATTACGAAAGGCAAAAGACACCAGTAAGGATATTATAGAAAGCGCAGGGCACCAGTGAGGATATTATAGAAAGTACAAGCACTACACTGGGAGTATTATAAAAGGCGCATACACTACACTGGGAGTATTATAAAAGGCGCATACACTACACTGGGAGTATTATAAAAGGCGCATACACTACACTGGGAGTATTACTATGACCACAATGCGGTATTAATAATTCCCAGAGATCAATGTGCTCGCATCGTTATTATCACTGTCGCTGTCATCACCGCAGACGTCCAACTCAGCAGGAATGTAACCATCTGGTATCTTTCTCAACTTGTCGTGTCTATCCTTATATGACCGTTTGCCATCTAGAGTTTTTAAAGTATATCTATCCCCCTCTAAAACTTCCGTTATCATGAATGGACCCTTGAATTTCGGATCTAGCTTCGTTTGGTTTCTTTCCTCGTTCTTACGTAACACAAAGTCACCGAGATTGAACCTAACTATCTTCGCTTTCGTTTTGTCAAACCTGTCTTTATCATAACTGGCGCAAGTCTCTATGTTCTGTATCGCCTGTTGCCTTACATTGGAGATGTCTACTTCTTTTTCCTCAATATTATCAGGCAACGATAAGCCGTAGGGCCTTGGTGCCTTCCCAATTAATAATTCCAGAGGACTTGATTTGGTTACACGATTGGTGGTGCAATTCAAAGCTAGTTGTATCTCGCCAATCTCGTCTTGCCAAGATCGCCCGGTCGTTTCCACCGTCGTTAACATATTCTTCAGCGTACTCATAATACGCTCTACCTGTCCATTGGCCCTACTCACACCGGTTGCTATTAAGTGAAGTCTAATGTGTCTATTCTGGCAGAAATTTGGGAAATCTTTATCCGTAAAACATCTTCCTTGGTCCGCCATTACCCGGCAGGGATTACCGAATAAAAATATAGCGGACTTAAGTGCTGTAATGGTGTTAAAGGAATCTAATTTACGGGTATGATACAGGTATACAAATTTTGTAAAAGCGTCGACCAAAACAATGATATACTCCTTCGAGTCATTCTTACCGCTTAATTTGCCCGTTATATCCATGTGTACCGTATGCCAGGGTATGCTGGTCTTAGGTATGGGATGTAGTTCAGCTTGTACTTTACCTGAACTAGCCTTCGAAACTCGACAAGCATGACAGTTCTCAACGAATTTGCGAACATATTTCGCCATTCCTTCGAACCAGTAATACTCGTATAGTTTCTCAAGCGTTTTATCCCAACCTAAGTGCATAATGAACTGATGCACATGGTTAATGACGGACCACCTGAAACCCCTTGGGACAATGGGCAAGCAAAGAGTTCTGCCTTTTCTCTGTATTTTACGATGGAGTGTACCGGACCGTAATTCATACGTATTCGCAATATCTTCCGCGAGCTCTTCGTTTTGCAATTTACGGACGATCTCAGAGATTTGTGGGTCGCGACGTTGTTCTGCTAGCAACCAATCGTCGGAGATTTCAGATAGATCGATTTCTTTCTCTACAATTTTGTTGATCGTACGATGATCCAGATCTACGGGGTTTCTCGAAAAGAAATCTACATGGGCCATTCGTTTGCCTTCCCGATACATAATGTCAAAGGTAAAAGTTTGTAGGTAAGCCCACCATCTGTAAACCCTGTCATTTAAATGTACCTTGTTACTGGATGCCTTCAGAGAATTACAATCAGTGACAACAAGAAATTCCCGACCGTGCAGATAGTGACGGAAATTCTTGATGGCGTTTACCACTGCCAGCGTTTCTAACTCATAGGAATGATATCTAGATTCCGCAGGGCTAGTCTGCTTGCTGTAATACTCAAATACTCTATTTTTACCTTCGACCCTATGCATTAAGATAGCCCCAAATCCTTCGGAACTAGCATCCCTATGTAGTTCTATTGGATAATTGGGGTCAAAAATCATTAGCACCGGCTCATTGGTCAGAATAGAAATTACTTTTTGCCTGATTTTTTTCGTGTTTATCCGTCCAATTTATGTTCTTGCTACCGGAAGTGAGTGCATACAAAGATTTCATTACCTGTGAGAATTTAGGAACAAATTTTCGAAAGTAAGAAGCTAAACCAATGAATTGCCGGAGCTGTGTGACGGTCGTCGGTGCGGGTAAGGAGCTCAAGGCTTGTACTTTACCTTGGTTTGGACGGACTTCTCCGTTATGAATCACATAACCCAGATAAAGTACTGACGTCTTCAAGAAGGAGCATTTAGAAAAGTTAAAAGAGAATCCGGCGTTTACGAGGACGGCGTTTACGAGGAGAGGCGTATCTAGGACGGTGTTTAATCTTTCTAACGCCTGATCTATCGTATCGGCAATAATTAAGACATCATCCAAATAAACGACAACATATGAATAAGCAAGATCACCTAAGGCATTGAAAATGGCCCTCTGAAAAACAGACGGTGCATTCTTCAATCCGAACGGCATCGTCATCTATTCGTATTGACCATCGGGAGTAACGAACGCGATATATTCAGTCGAATTCGGGTGGATAGGGATTTGGTGGAACCCGCTGGCCATATCCAGGCTTATAAAGTATTTCGCACTTTTCAGTCTCGCGATCTGGTCAGCTATGAGAGGAAGGGGGTACCGATCCGCGACGGTGTTTTTATTTAATGCTCGGAAGTCTACAGATAATCTATCTGAACCGTTCTTTTTTTAACAAGTAATATAGGGCTTGCGAATGGTGAATTACTCGGTCTTATGATTTTTGCTCGGATCAGTTCGCCTATCCTCTCTCGAACTATTCTCCGCTCCTCCTCGCTGAGTCTATAAGGGCTTCGTTGCACGGTGACGTTGGGATCAATTAAACGAATTTCTAATTGGCCCGTATTTACACGATTTCGCGGGAAACCCGTAATAAATGACTCTTTGAATTTTTCGAGAACAGAAATCAATCGATCTTTATCGTTACCAACTACATCAGTGTCGACCTCGTTAATGTTGACCGCATCTTCCGCAACTCTGCTACAAGCGTTAACCATTTTTGTCTTACAAATATCGACACTGTTTCGTGTAACATTCACGTCGAAACCTTGGCTCAAAATTTCACGACCAATCATGATATCGTATTTTAAGTAATTATCAGCAAGGGCATGAAAAGTTATCTCCAATGTAAAACCGTTAATACATACAGTGGATAAGATCTGAGATGTACTGTTAACGCAAGTATTCCCTATGCCTCGCATTACTACTACATCAGTCGTTCGTTTGCCAGAAAATTTCGAGGCTACGGATTCTTTGATTAATGAGCATTCGGCTCCGGAATCGAAATAAAATGGGAACGACTCACCCAGATGACTTAATTTACCAGCTGGAGGCTCTACCACGCTGGAGTCGTCTCGACGTTCGTTCTTGAAGCCGGGTTTTCTGTTCTGCAGTTGCGGACAATCAGGTGCGATATGGCCCTCCGCGCGACACTTGAAGCAAACCACCTTGGACGATGTGGCTGGGCGGTTTCTTTCCTGGTGTCGTGTATCGTTCCGCTGTTCGCTATGCATCCTGGTAGCCCGATAGCTTGCACCGTTTGGCTTCGAGTTCCGTCGGTGAATTTCCTGGCGAAGATGTCAGCGTCAGCTCCTGGGGATTCGGTCTCCGACGGTCGTTCTCTGGATAGCCTTATTAACGCCGAGGCGGCTATCCCTTTGCCACCACAACGCGAAAGGAATTGTTCTGTCTTGTATCGAGTAGTCTCGGTCTTTGCTCCTTAGGCTGAGTTATCCGGTCCACGATTTTCATGAGTTGTTCCAAGGTGACACATGGGCTTGATCCCACTTCTGATGTCGGGTTAACATTAAGATTTAAGGCGCGTAACGATTCTTCGTTTGAGTTAGCCATCGTTTTACAAGACAGAGATTATATTTACGCGAATATACAAGATTTTACAAAATATTATGAATATTGAGTTTAATGAATGATAAGATTATCAGACGATAAGTTTAACTAATAATTAGATTAAAGAATAATAAGTTTAACGAACAATAAGAGGTACGAATAATATGTCTTACGAATAATAAATTTAACGAATAATGAGATTAACGATTGATAGGTTTAACGAATAATGAATTTAATTAACGCTATTAACAATGTTTCCGGGGTTCAAAAGAATCCACGGTCAACAGTATAACTCTTTACTATGCGTAGAATAATTTTAAACACAAAAATACGATTGCTGAGACACTCGGTAAATTGGTCGATGTATCACTTTCCAAGGCGATCACACGAATGAATATCTGATGAAAATCTTTTTCGCTATACGACTGCATTTGTTTGTTATATGCTCGCTGGAGACATCGAGAAGGTTCCAATCGTTGTTGCTAGGCAATTTCTGTCAAAAGTTTGTTGTATACTCTTTGGAAACATCGAGAAAGATCCAAACGCCGTTACTCGGCAGTTTCTGTCTGGAGATTGATTCCTAATACAACGTGTGTCCCATTATATCGACATCTCTAAAGTACAATTCTATGTGATTTCTACGGAGAACAATACAACCGATCCACACCTTCGTCAGGCAAAACGTTTATCCCGTGACCGTCGCTACGTTCGGCGACCAGTTGTCACATCGAACCCACTTTCGCTTTCACAAATGTCAAACAATTACAAATGACAATTGCTTAATTACAGTTATGATAAAATCTAGGCTAAAGCATTAGAAGGCTTCCTCAAAATTGCAAAGGGAAGGCTCCGGTTTTCCTTTCATCTCCGACATATACATTTATTTAGTTACTATTCTCTGCTAATTTCATACGAATTTCATCGTCTACAGCCTACTTTATATATTATATGTGTAACTTAAAATCATTGGAATAATTATTCTTGCATTAACATTAATGTACGTGCCAAATAATACGTGCAGTACACCTTCATACGCTATTGATTATTTCCTGTAAATGGAGGATCTTAATATAATGTACAAAATATATAAAATTTAGCATTAAAATTGTCGCACTTGTAATATCGGAATATATTAAAGGTGTAATTTTGTCCGATTAATTATAATTTATTAATAATGGATTGAAAATACAGATATTAGTTAGACAGAGAAACGATGTTTGATTAACAGGAAAACTAAATGCAACGCTCGTACTTACGACAAATAACTTGACAACTATTTGGGAACTCTCTCTCTCTCTCTCTCTCTAGCAACTCTAACACTCGCAACTCAATTCTAACGACTCTATGCTTCGACGTCTCGATCAACTCTGATCTTCGCCAATACACTCCTGCTCGGTCGTGCTCGCTCTTGCTCTCGTCCTCACACACACACACACACACACACACACACTTTTCGGCTCACATACTCTGGCCTCTCGATTGCCACTCCTTGAAATATGAAACCGTACTTCTGTTTTGACCCTGCTTATCTTTTCTCGCGTCACTGTTACTAGGCGCTCTTGGATGTAAACAAACCACGAAAGACGACGTACATGGTGTTTTCTAATTTCAGACGATCTCCAATCAAAGCTATTCTACGATATTACAATCGGCCTTTCCTGACAATCACATCTGCCCTCAGATGTGCTCATCATCGCCGCTCGCACTTACATCACTATCGTCAGCATTCCACCATTTCATGTGATCGGCTGCTGTGGAAGTTGTACGTGGCCCTTCGTGCTCCCCCTCTCGCTGCACTATGTATCGGTCATTTCGCAGGACTTTCATCACCCGATACGGTCCAAGAAACTTCGGATGCAGCTTTAGCCCGGGACCTTTCTGCATCCTCTCGATTGCCACTAGATCTCTCGTCCTGTATGCTGTCGCCTTCTTGCGTCTCCTGTTATACGCCCGCTTGCTTCGGATTCGGATCTCCTCAATCCGTCTCTTTGCGTCTGCACGCAACTGATCTCGTTCCTCTTGGAACACCGCGGCCTGTTCGTCCTCGATGCTACTGCTCCTCTTTCGCTCTTCCTCTATCTTCCTCTCCGTTGTTTGTTTACCCATTTCACTCTTGTCAGGGGCTTTGATCGTCGTGGCAGCATCGTGACATTTTCGTAGGCTCGGTTCGTATATGGAAGACGTTAACAACTTACCATCTACCGAGATTATGATCTCTTCTTTTTCGAAGGTCTTCACGTTCATCGTGTCCTCGACAATCCCATCGTCGTTCTCGTCATCCACATCCTCTGTATATCGAATCTTCGTATCGATATTATTGGAGGGATTCCGCACGTGCGACTTCCCTTGTTTTTTCGTTCGCCTTGCATTCACTCTCTTCGAGTCTATCCGAAAACTTGAAACAACCCTCACACCCGCAACGCTATCCTTCTCAGTAAATTCGCAAATATCATCAACAACATCCTGTTGCTGTTGTTTAGCCAGATTCTTCCTCCTCGTGATGTTCGCTAAGTCCTCCTGCTGGCCGCAAGAATCCGACGAGGACACCATCACGTGGTCCACTTTACCAATCACCACGTGTGTTGCCACTATTCTCCGTTCCTCCGACACTTGCTGCACAGCTGCCCGATACTTCTTCAAAACTTCTGCCAACTCTTCTTTATTTTCTTCCAATTGCGACAGTAGCTCAGTTCGTTCGCGACTAGCTACATTAACGTTCTGCTTCGGAACGTTGCCGCAGTACTTCCTGCAACGAAGCCTGCGTCTCATTCAGTTCTTGCTCCAGTGCCTGTTTCGCTTTAACTGCTACTGCTCTAGCGCATTCTGCATCTTCTAACTGGTTCTTCAGCTGTCGTTAAGCTGCTTTACCCGTCGAATCACCTTTCGATCTCTCCAGCATCGCTTTAGCGTCTCTTAGCAATGCTTTGGTTCTCTTCAAATCTCTTTTTAGCCTATGTTGCATGTCCTTAACGTGTGACAAATCTATCTCACTCGCCTGTGTCTCTACATCTATCTTGAGGACTTCCGGACACTCATCGGGATTTTCGTCCTTTATTCTACTAATAAAAGATTCTCTCCCTTTTATACTTATTTCAACAGTGTCCAAAAAGTCCGCGCCAATAATAAGCGAATGTTGCATCACTGTGTCTGGAACTACGTGTATGGTTATACAGTACGACACATTGTCTATAATAATGTTCGTCGAAACTTTCCCGAGCGTAAAATTCCTTCTGGAACCGACACCGCGAAATCCGACGATTAAAATAGTACACTTGTATCACGTTAACCTGTGTTTCGGGATGACATTTTTATATCAACGTTATTGTTTTTGTATACGTAATGACGCAATTTTGTTTGATACTAGTGCTTCAAAAAAATAATTAAAAGTCAATAGATCTTGTTCATATATTTGATTTGAATGTAATTTAATATATTACTTTTACAAGATTTATGTTTGTTAGAATTTAATCTTGGGATTAAGATTCATAATCTGTGGAAAACACAATGTTTGTGTTTGAAATAATATAATGTGATATTTATTAAACAATTGTTACACGAATTATAAATGTGCATTCTGGAATGTAGACAGTTGGCTAGTTATTCATAGACTAACTGGCTTAGTGACCCATGGCCCTTGAAAAGGTTTAGAGCCCCACTCTCTATGCAGTAATGAGTGTGACCTGTGTGGGTGTCTGTGTGGCGCCACATGTGTCACAGAACCTTCTAGTAGCTTCTCGACGTGCCTATCTAGAATGTTCCATCCATATCCTCACGTTTCTTCCGGCGTTTTTTGAAAAAGCATGCACGTGCTAACTGCCGTGGTGCATCTCACGAACGCACGCTAGTGGGGATGGCGCTGGGCAACGAACGGAAGAATCCGTACGATCAATCACCTTATCTGCATGCGATTGATATCGTTGTATTTCAACAATGTTCCATATACATATACATTAATTTAGTTACTATTCTCTGCTTATTTCATACGAATTTCATAGTCTACAGCCTACTTTATCTATTATGTGTGTAACTTAAAATCATTGGAATAATTATTTTTGCATCAACATTAATGTACGTGCCAAATAATACGTGCAGTACACCTTCATACGCTATTGATTATTACCTGTAAATGAAGAATTTTAATATAATGTACAAAATATATAAAATTTAGCATTAAAATTGTCGCACATATATTTAAAAATTAATTGGATTGAAGTATTTTTCAAAAATTCTTAGAATGTAAGGCCAACGTAAGATTTTACACGGAACTAGTTTCCATTTTCGCGCGTAAGACTACGTCATAAAGACAGGGGAGAGGGTATAGAAAGCGGACTTCAGACGCGCAGCGTAGACTTCCCTTAGTCATCTTACGACTGTGCTGTGAGGAGGGTGTTTTGCTCGGTGGTTTCAAATCCTTTGTATGCAGTTGTGTGAATCTCTTCTGTTTTGTTCTACAACAAACACGAGCCGGATACAGGTTGGTATACTTTTTACTTACTCAATTATTAGGTGAAATAGTTGAGAAAGCATGGCGAGGACAAAGAAGGGACTTTCAAAAACTAACGCCAACAAGCCAGAAACAGAACGGTTACTAACTTGGATTGACGAAGTTCGCCGCAAAAGGTCAAAGTGTCGCCGAAAGCGCAGACGCGATTTACGGATGGAAGCAGTGCTGACGTGCGCTCTTTCCAAAGCTAAAAATGATTTACGCATCCGGCGACTATCAGCACCTTCAAAATGGCAGAAATTTAAAAAACAATGCTTGAAGAAGAAGGTAAATTATACAAATTATGAACTCTACAATGGTGAGGACACGGAAAATCCGGGAACGTATCAACAGAATCCCCGGGAGGAGCCATGGTGTCCTGAAGTGGGCAGTTTAGACGATGTCGTGTCTAAGTTGGCAGAAATAAAAGTAACGTTACAACGCTGAAGTAGCGGGAAAAATGCAAGCGATCAGGTTTGAAAGACCTAACTGTGACAAGAGGATTTCTCGCAACGTTTTATCTACCAAATGCGTAGAGATTTCAACAACTATATGGAATCTCGAGCGATTACGGAGCACCGTGTATTACGTCGGTGCTGCAAGAATAGAAATCGCATTACTATCTTGATGTATATATGGATATTTTTTGTTTGCAGTCTCACCGTACGAGATGGCATTGGGACAAGCGGAGGGAGTTGGTGTTTGCAGCGATGCTGAAGCGTACTGCACGCTCGAGGACCCCATGTTCTCCAGTCTCTGCGCCTTTCATTGGTTTGGTTTATATATTATATTGTATGTATTAATTTGATAATATACGTAATAATGAGCGTTCGAAGTATGTTCGAAGAGTGTTTGATCCGATATTTCTCATTTTCAGAAATATATACTTTGTATGTCTTATGGCTTGAAGAAAATTTGTATAGTACATTTTAGCTTGTAGATTTAGTAGTATCGTTTCTAATATTCGCTCCATTATTCTGTACGTCAAGATTTTGTATATTTGCTTAATGTTGATTAACAGTTTTGTAGACTTTAAGAAATGAAATGAAATTAATAAAATTTGGAAAATGTTTACAGTTTTTCTGCAATCTTCTAGTTCATATTAATGGCAAAAATGCTTTTCTGCCCCGCATACTACACATAACGAAATTCTGTCGCAGGCAAGAGACCCGTACATGTACCCAGGCTGTTGGCCGTCATCGGCAACATTATTTGGCCTGTCTCTGTATGAGATAAGGTACGACGAGAGAGGATTGGTACGGCACAAAGAAGGGGGGAAATGTCTTTCTTTTTAGAAAATCGTGCATGAAGTTTTCTGGCTGATGAATGGGTTGCACCATGATCAAGTTGTACATAAACGTCTCATCACTCCGCGCTTCCGTATCTTGAACATCCAAGCATCAACTAATTCGAAAATCGTTTGACACGCGATACTCATAGGCTTATTGTGACGAACTACAGCAAATTGTAGCAAATCTTATTTGGTGGGCTCTAATACCTTTTGTACGTTATCTGTGCTAATGTGTCTTCTCATGTCCCGAAAAGTGTTTTCATAGCTTGTACCACCAGGTTGTATGCGAGTTGTCGAAGCACACAAGACAAGCCTCCACTGAATATCAATAAGGAGAGACTTCGCTAGGGGTAATGCCCCCCCTAACGCCAATTCAATATTCAGGAAATATTAGGACTGGCTAGAACTAGAGAACGCGTGAAGGGGGTGCAACTGAAGTTAATTCATAAGAGAATCCTGGAGCATCCCTGTCATACGCGTCGGGTGGTCATCGTGGAGTTTTAGTCGGTAAGAGTCCGACACTACTCTGCTGTTACGCAATTACTGCAACAGCGGAGTGTCCATGACGATTTCTCCACGTAAAAAAAAAAAAAAAATTTGTATGTGAGTTACTCTGGCTTATCAATATGCCCTGTTCAAAGTTGGCCATGCTGAATACTGTCACAGGCGTCTATCTTCCTTAATAAGAGCTGTACGGGATCGAATAATGAGACTACCAATATGTGTACTCGTTAGTGTATTTAAAACAGATCTTGTCGCAAAACGATATCTATACAGACGTTTAGTCACAGTTTATACTGAATCGTTTGCGATCACGTTCGTTTAGTCATAATCGTCAGAAGGAGGTCAAAAGATACAAATTCGTCTTGTCTTACGGATACATGTAGCGGCGCCATTGTTTTGCTTATAATTCCTTACAATACCTCTTGATATTCCGAAGCAAAACAACAACATGGTTTGAAGCAAATTCGAACTCTTTTGACGCTACAGAGCTTTTTAAGGCATGGATAAATTGAATGCATCTTTGTTGAGTCTAGATGATCCAGAATGGCGAACTACCGCAAGTAGAGCAACTAATCGAAATACTAGACATGCACATATACGTAATATGTTTAACATGGATAGGAAATTGTTTTGAAATTTAACAATCATTGCAATAATTACATCGGTTCGGAAGTCGTGTTACTAGATACTTATTGTAATATCGTAAAGTAATTCGAATTAGAAATCAGTTGAAAATAGAAAAACCGTGTACGTCGTGTTTCTGTGGTTCGTTTACATTTAAGAGTGCCTACGTGACTAAAGGCACGTAGTTGGTAGTTCTTACATAGGAATGAGGGAAACAATAGACAACGTTAGAAGAAGGACGGTTTCGCTACGCAAGGCGAGTCGAAAAGTGTGCGTGTTGCGAGAATCAGAGCTAATTGAGTCGTCGAAGAGTAGAGTAGTTAGAGGTATCGAATCGTCGAAGAGTAGAGTTGTGAGAATTGATAGAGTTGTTAGAGAGAGAGAGTGTCTGTGTGTTAGATTCGTTGTGACGAGAGTGGTCAAATAACTGTAAAGTTATTTGATATAGATACGAGTATTGCATTTAGTTTCCGTTAAATAAATATCGTTTCCTGTCCAATTTATATATGTATATTCAATTTAATATTAATAAGATGCAAGTAATCGGGAAAAAATTTCTATCCTTATTTTCCGATATTACATTATTTTCACAGATTTCAATTCATTTATCCATTGATTGATATTAGGACAAATGAGGAACTTCGCATCTTATTACATTAACAAATAAAATGTACTGTTCTTGATAAATGGTATGCAGAATAGTATTGGAAATAAAAGACTGGTTTATATTACAGTTCAAGTGACTGATAGTAGGAAAGCAGTGATGGAAAGTGAGGCAACGTATTATAAAATTGAATCCCCAATTATAGCATGTAGATAGTATTTTGAGTGTGGACGGAGGACAAAATTATGCACATTCCTTTTTCAATTCCAAGGAAAAACATCATCGATGAGTCAGTTGTCAAAACACGATGGAAATTGCTCGTTGTTAATTGAGCAAGTTTGATATAATTACACAAGCTAAAGATTTAACTTGAAATTAGTTTGAAGAAATTTATTTTTGCTTATACCTGATGTCAAGCGCGGTGTTAAGTATCATGCTTTTATAACTATTGTTTTAAATATTTTTGTGTTGAAATATTGTCGTTTGGGTGTCTGTTTTGTACTGGAGGAGTACCCGAAATAATTATACTCGTCGTGTACAGCTAAACAGCTACAGGCAGTTGTTTGTATTCATGGAACGCGTTGGATTCATGTTTGCATGGTACGTTGATTGGAATGACTTAGAGGTGGGTTACTGTGGGTGCGAGTAATTATGTTTCAGCCAGGATTGGATAGAGAACGCGTTTAATCGACGTTTAAAAATCCGCTTAAAATACACATGCTCCGGTAGTTTCTAATTGGATCGTAATAGATATCGTATACTTTCTGCTAAATACGTTTTTGGGAGACAATAAGTTTAAAAAGGTCATATTTTTAAAGAGGGGGAGAGAGGTGGTATGCGTTGGATAAAGGTAACAATTTTATATGAAGGATGATTATTGTAAACATTGAATATAATTGGGGAAAATTGAGAAACTGGTGCAACTTGTTGTATTATGAGCTGCAGGCTTGGTGCTTTGTCTATCTCTTATCATTTTAATACAATGGATGAGATATTTGTATGGCGATTTTTGATAATGGAAAACGTGTTCGTGCTGTATGTTTTGCATTCAATAACAGGAAATGGTTCTGCAATTTCAGTAATTCAAAGTACTTGCAGTATAATGATGATGAGACGTTGTGTTTGAGCTTTCAGTACTACTATCATTTTCATCTTCCCTACCTTCTAACTCTTCCTTATCCATACCATCCAATGAATAGTTATCTTCGCTATCATTTCTCTAATCTGCCTCTAATGAGTTTTCCTCAAAACCGATACATTTAGTGCCTGTCTCTATGACCTCTACATGTCTAGCTATTGTTATTTTCCCACCTAATAAGACTCTGTATCCTACTTCACTATATCATAATAGAATTCCCATATCTGCCTTCTTGTCCCATTTCTAAACTATTTTTTGTTCTGGCCTTCTTACAAAAACTTTACTTCCATATAGATGTAGATTTTCAACACTTGGTTTGCTCCCGAAGAATATTTCAAAAGGTGTCTTTCTCTCTATAGTATTCGCTAATATTCGATTTTTCAAGTATACCGCTGTACAAACTATTTCCGGCCAGTACCTTTTATGTACTTTCGCTTCCGCTAACAAGCACCGCGCCATATCCATCACTGTTCTATTATACCTTTCCGCTGTCCTGTTTAATTCATGTACGTATGTTGGGCAATTATTTATTCTTATACCTTTATCCCTAGCAAATTTATAAATTCGATTATTTAAATATTCTTTACCATTATCGCATCTTAATATTTTTAAACTCTTGCCCGTCAAATTTTCGGCTTCATTTACGAACTGTACGAAAGAATCAAAGACCTCATCTTTTGATTTTATACAATAGATCCTAGCTATTTTACTATAATCATCGATAAATGAAATGAAATATTTTTCTCCATTGAATCCGGTAGTCTTAAAGGGACCACATACGTCCGTATGAATAATTTCCATTATTTCCTTAGCCTTAGTTCGATTATTTTTGAAAGGTAAGTTATGCATTTTGCTTCCTATACACACCCTACATTTCAAAAGTTCCTTTTCAAATTCATTCGGTATGCCAGTCACTAGCTGCTCTTTACCCAAAATCTCTAAATATTTAAAATTTACGTGTCCTAGCATCCTATGCCATCTTTCCTTTTTACTCATACCACTACGTTCGGCGCTGTTTACTAAGTGCTTCCTCCCTTTCAATATACTTTTTATTCTATATGTCCCATTCTCTTTGAACGCTACAGCTGTAAGTATATTATCCTCATCTATTACTTTCGCAATATTTCCTTTGGAAATAATCGTATTCTTATTGTCTGTTAGTTTACCTAAACTAATCAAATTTGCGGACATTTCTTTCGCGTAAAATACTTTCCTCATATTTATCTTATTTTGTTTTCCGAATGCTTCAAAATAACTTATAACATTCCCAACTTTTGTCGCTTTTATCGGTCTATTATCGCCTAAATATATATTTACCGGTTCTTTTAGGTCGATAGATTTATCAAAATAATTTATATCATTAATTATGTGATCGGTACAACCGCTACCTAATAGCCACACTATTTCGTTCTTACTTATTTCATTCGTCTCACTGCTGTTTGCTGCGTGCGCCGTTGCTATCCATATGCCTGCTCTTGAGTTTCCATGCTCGCCCGTGCCGGTTGTTGATTGACGATGAAAGTTTCCACGTCCCCTGCTCGTATTGCCTTTGTTCCCTCTTCCTCTGTTTCGACCACGTGTTGGCCCATGCCAATAGCCGTTACTGCTTTCCGCTTGGACGCCATTTTGACACTCTCTCGCAAAGTGTCCTAATCTTCCACATCTGAAGCATCCTTCCTTTTTTGCAGAAAAGGCGTTGGTTTGTCTTTCTCCTCGATTGGATTTATTTTTCTTCTCTGCTATTTCTATTTTATTTTTCACATACGCTACCGTTTGATTTTCTTCTTTCAATGCGTCTATTATGTCCGCTATGTAGCTGTATTCTTCGGGTAACGTATTCAGCATGTAATTCAGCATTTCCCTCTCACTTATTTGTGCGCCCGCACTTTTTAATTCGTTTATTAATTAATTTAATTCGTTTATTATTATACATTTCATCGAACCTTTTTATTATATCATACGCCGTTTTTCCTTCCCTAACATACTCCAATTGTCTGTTCGATATTGCACTATAAATTATATTTATCGCCTTCAAATCCTTTTTGTCCCAGTCTTCATCGTCTCTTTCGTTCTTCATTCTAGTTGTAACAACCTCGCATTCCTTATATTTGAGAAACATCGTGATTCTTTGCTTCCACATTCCATAATCCTCACCATCGAATATAGGTATCGTGATTTCCGATCTCTCCATTTTAATTGATTCTTCTTTTTTTTTTCTTTTCTTACTCAAGCGTTCCTACGTGCTCGAAGTATATTTTGTTCCTCTGAAAGTTTTTTTTTCTTTACTGAAAACTCACTCGCAAGATCGTAACCACGCACTAAATATCTTGCAAAACTAGTAACCACGCTCTGCTACCATGTTATGGAAATTCGAGGATTTGGGAATACAAATAATTGACTATATTTCCCACACAACAGTTATACATCTATATTACACTCTGAAGAACGTCTTGCACGCACGCTTGTCGCCAACCGACTATCCTAGATTCTTCTAACATCTGGCAACAGTCTTTTGTCTCCACTAAGACCTTGACGCCCTCTGGCCCTTTCACACACACTCTCATGTACAGTGTAAATGTATCACTTCCCTAACACAATTATCCCGCTTTAGGTTCAATCAGGTTAGTCCCACGCGAAATTGATCCAACCATGCGAAAACGAGTGTATTCTGATTTCTGTCGCAGACACTTCTGGCTAGTGCACTTCTCTTACGCTTCTCATCGCTACTTCTGACGACTAACGAAGATGTACGGCATTTTGACAGTCTACATGAAAATGATGATAATTGCGGTCTGTGTACCGCCTACCCTTCTTTCTATTCTTCCGTTAAAGACTGGTAAGTTGATACTGATTAATTATGCGATCGAAATCCTATATAATGGCTACAAAAAATATTTGCATCATTATTCTCGTTTCCTAATGAATCGCTGTTTTAATCAAGTTTTATATTGCATCAAATTTCTGTAGTTACACGAAAGTACTAAATTATAGAAAACTTGATATACACGGATTTAATTAATTGATAAATTAGTCAATATATAGGCATTATTATTTCACGTGAAATTTTACAACGTCAAAAACCTAACATTCCTGTACGAGCAGTATTAATCACAAATTGTGAGAATGCCTACTGATAAGGAAGAAAGATAATATAGAAAACGCAGAGTTATGGAAAGAGAATCCCTGACATTAGACACGAATACGCGATTTTACGAAATACTTTATGGTATATCTAAGATAGAGAATATATATAGAGTACATATAAGTATATATGGAGTAAGAATATATATAGAGTATATATAAGTACCAAAAATACATCCTAAGACGTTTATGCGATCTACGCTGTATGGGACGTGTTATAAATGGTTTCCGCTACTCAACAATGACAGGAATAATTTTTTGTTACGAGTCGTTTAATTTATTCGTTCGTTAGGACGATTGGTCTGACAAATTCAAAGTCTTGTTCCGTATAAATATTTTTAAACAAGCACGTCATAAGCTTTGTATATTTTTTTTTATCGCAACGAAGAAAGTTCAGAGAAATGTTGAAATTATTAATTACAAAAGAAGACATTTACGTTGTAAAAATGTTAGCGAAAACATTTGTGAAAAAGTTACTTTGTTATAAATTCTACAAAAAGAAATATTGAAAATCACGTCCCATTTATTCAGTTGCACGTATGAAAAGTATTTTGCATTCGCGCAAAAAAATCCCTTAAGGATACATATTTTATAATAATTGGAGTGTCAAAGTTATTACGCGGATTGGCGTACCTTAACCACGTGCCTTTTAATGAAACTAGGTTAGTCATTTGTTATTCGTTCCTAACTTTCAACTTTATGATTTTTGCGGAATAAAATTTTATATTCCGGTTCAGTTTATAAATGATTCAGGGTAAATACATTTATTACGATCGTTTAAAGTTTAAAGAAACACCGTTATAAAGTCGTAATACGAGACAAAGCGATTCAGAACTCGAATTCATTTGTTGGAACGACGCCATGGGCAAAAGTAGATAATGGAAAACTTTCTTCCAAAGACCATTTGATAGCGCCGACGTAATCAAGAGTGTGACGATATTGCCAGAGACGTTTCTGCAAATAGAAGACTAACTTATTTACGAATTGCCGTAACACGATTGCCGCTGGTAGTATGATTAGTAATCGCTTTATTGAATTTTCGCTTGATGTGACATCGTCGAGAGTTTCTAGCGAAATTCTTCTCCCTGTAAAACTATGTTTCTACAGCAATGGCTGTAATTTTCGAGTTACCGTTTGCGAAGAAATCTTTTTCTTTGTTACGTGTAATAGATTATTTTTAAGTTTTAAGTTTTAAATTACATTGGTAACCTTTTATAATTTATTACTCGAAGGTGGTAATTTTTTCTTAAATAGTTTGTTTTTCCTATAATTTATTATAATATATTTTACTACAGAATCCTCAAAAACATGATGTATGTATATATATCCTGAAATATTATCAGTCTATTGTCAAGTTATAGAACATTATGGAAATTGCCAATTACAGTCATAAAAAACAAAAAATAAGGAAGTTCGATAAAATATGTGATTTTCCAATCAAGATATAGAATTTATTCGAGTAATATAGATTACGGTAGAGATGGTGACGGTAACAATGAGTGGACTGATTCTTCGTGCGAAAACAAATTGGAAGCGCAGAGCGATGTATTGTTTCAGCGAATATCGATTTTAAAGCACGGTTTTAAAGCACGGTATAATCAATTTTTTTACATAAAATTATATTGTATAGGCTATTGTTATTTAAACATTTTAAATTGGATGGTTTTTACATATGCTAAAAAAATGGAAAATGATGATGATGAATCAATGACACGTAGAAAATCATAATCTATTGTATTGCTGTTATCTAATGGTGTTGTAGTTGACTGTATGTTGTTCAATATTGCTATGAAACTCTTCTGATTCATTGTCACTTATACGAAGGATGGAAGTATACGAAATTGATAAAATTATTAATAATATTTACGAAGAGAAAGTAAACTGTTGGATATATGACAAAATAATTCTATTTTAAATAAAAGACTGGTCAGCGTGGTTATTTTGTTTACAAAATCAAACGAATTTAATGAATGTAATGGTAAGGAAGTAACTATAAGTGGCTGTTAAACTATTTTTATGCTTGAAAAGTAATTCGCAAAGTAATGTAAAGCAGTACTACTGAGTTGTACATAACCTCTTTAAGAATTTGTTCTTAACCTCTTGCTTCATAACTTCCTTAATTATACTCTTCAAACTTATTGACTACTTCGATGTTGTTACGAACAGAAACTGATAAAATATTAATCTTAAATATAGATTGAAATGAAAGCTTGTCACGTAAATATACATATATATAAGTACTACTTACTCAAACTATGGATCACATAACCTATACAAAAAAAAAGAATTATTGTACACTATAAAGCAAGAGGTTAAATCTTTAATCTGTTAAGAATTAAATTTTTTATTGTAACTGCGAAAATTATAAAAGTACCAAGCGAAGCAAGTACGGAATATATGCGGAATATGAATCGCTCAACGAACCAAAGAGCGGCTCAGTGACAAAATTATTAAAGTAAAGACCACAAATATTACAACATTATATTCTACCACAAAATAATTCTCTATACAAAAAAGGTACACAACGAATCGATTTTTCACAACGATAAGAGTCAACAGAACCAATCAAGACCAGGCGAGACTCTCATAAGACAACGATATCAGAGGGATCAAATCAGCGACTTCAATCTATGTTACAGAGTATAGTTATCAAGAGAAATTGCTCTTTTCATGAAAAGTATGGTAATGATACTCTTATAATACATTGTATATCTGGCAGTCGGATGTGCCCGTGGCCATCGGAAATGTAAAGACGACGCTTATAGAAAGTGATAGCGCCATCGCGTTTTAAAAACGCGTTAGAAGAAGGACGGTTTCGCTATCCAAGGCGAATCGAAAAGTGTGCGTGTTGCGAGAATCAGAGTTGATCGAGACGTCGAAGCATAGAGTCGTTAGAATTGAGTTGCGAGTGTTGTCGAGTGTTAGAGTTGTTAGTGAGAGAGAGAGAAAGAGAGAGAGAGTTACCAAATAGTTGTCAAGTTATTTGTTGTAAATACGAGCGTTGCATTTAGTTTTCCTGTTAATCAAACATCGTTTCTCTGTCTAACTAATATCTGTATTTTCAATCCATTATTAATATATTCCGATATTACAAGTGGGGGCTCGTCCGGGATTGAATAAGACAGAGAAACGATACGATTTAACGGAGCTATTTGTGCGGGAGTAGAAAAGAATAGAATAAAATGGCAAACGTTGAAAACGAACGATTATCGGGTGAAGAGGATTTGACGCTGGAGGAGCTGAGGAGTAAGCTCGCACAGATGAATCAGCCTATATCCGGTGCGAGATCAGTGCTGGTTGCCAGGTTGAACAGAGCGTGCAAACCTGGTCGATCTACTCCTAAGGATTCGAAGCGTGGCGAAGAACCAACAAACCAGCGAGATCTACGAAGCAAGCAGAGAGCCGAACGCAGTCAAGAGGGAGAGGAAGACCTCGAGAAGCTGAGGACGAAAGAGCTGAGAGCGCGTCTCGTTAGCTTGGGGTTGAAGATAACGGGAAGAAAATCCGAACTACGCGCGCGGCTACAGGCGGCCCTAGAAGGAGACGATGTATCGTCGGAAGAAGAGAGCTCCGACGAAAGTGAAGGCGAGGACGATAAACAAGGCGCGCGAGAATACAAGAGAGGCACGCGAGCGGTGTATCAGGACCACGATGAGTACACCAGAAGGTATGCGTCGGTTCGATGTTGAGTCTTAAAGACGTGGAAGACTCATTAGAGAAATTCAGCGGGGATGATCTGCTGAGTGTAAATCAGTGGGTGGAAGACTTCGAGGAAATGGCAGAAGTGTGGGGTTGGTCAGACGCCCACATGGTGGCCTATGCTAAGAAATTACTCGCAGGCTCCGCTCAGGCCTTCGTACGACAAGAGCGATGCGCGAAGTTCTGGGCAAAGATAAAAAAGGCGTTGAGGAATGAGTTTGAAAATGTAGTAAGCGACCAACAGATACATGGCGAGTTATCCCATAGAAAGAAGCAAGCAGATGAGAGTCTGCAACAATATATGTATCACATGTGCGGGATTGCAAAACAAGGAAGGGTTGATACGCAATCCTTGATAGACTACATTATTCAAGGCGTTCCCGACGAGGTCGCGAACAAGACTGTGCCATACGAAGCCAGGAATATCGAGCAATTAAAAGAGCGTTTCAGGCGCTACGAAGCGATAAAAAGAGATATGGAGATGAGGACGAAATTTGAGGAGCCGAAGAGTAACAGGGTAAAGCCGGTGGCGAAGCTGTCCGAAACCGAGAGGAACAAGGAACCCGGTCGATCTGGAGATGCGAGGAAGACGCGATGCTACAATTGCGGTGATGCGGAGCACGTGTGTGCGGAGTGTCCGAGCAAGTCGAGAGGACCTAAATGCTTCAAATGTAGGGAGTACGGACACATCGCATCAAGTTGCGACAATTTGGGTGAGCCGTCAAAAAAAGTTTACAGCGTGTTTCGGTCGTTACGAACAAGGCGTGGTAAGGATGGTAAGATGGAAAATTTCGAATTGAGCGCGTTGATAGACACCGGTAGTGAGCTGACTCTAATGCGAGCAGATCAGCATGTGAAAATCGGAGCGCCCAGATTAAGTCGGGAAATCGTTGGATTTGGCGGTGTCGGTTCCGGAAGGAATTTTACGCTCGGGAAATTTTCGACGAACATTATTATAGACAATGAGTCGTACCGTATAACCATACACGTAGTTCCAGACACAGTGATGCAACATTCGCTTATTATTGGCGCAGACTTTTTGGACACTGTTGAAATAAGTATAAAAGGAGGAGAATCTTTTATTAGTAGAATAAAGGACGAAAATCCCGATGAGTGTCCGGAAGTCCTCAAGATAGATGTAGAGACACAGGCGAGTGAGATAGATTTGTCACACGTTAAGGACATGCAACATAGGCTAAAAAGAGATTTGAAGAGAACCAAAGCATTGCTAAGAGACGCTCAAACGATGCTGGAGAGATCGAAAGGTGACTCGACGGGTAAAGCAGCT